>NW_023144625.1:10380375-10582798 GCF_012932325.1 Thrips palmi | reverse complement strand
CGGAGCGGGGCGGGGCGGGGCGGTCAGGGGGTTGTTTGCACACCAGTAACCTCTCCCCCTCCCCTCCCCTCCCAGCCGCAGCTCAGACCGCCTCTGCCCTCCGCCGAGGCGCCCGCTCCGTGGCCAGGATACATAATTGATCAGCACATATTTAAGTTTTCAATGAAACCGTGCGCGAACGATGCTGCCCGCCAGCGCTGGCACCGCGCCTTGCCGCGGGGCCCCGCGCCGAGGGAGAGAGAGAGAGGGAGGGAGATAGCGGGAAGGTCGAATCTGTGTCCGGACTGCGCGCCCAGCGACGCAGCAACACGGCACTGGAAAGGGCCGAGGGCACGGATTTTATTTTACTCTCGGCCTCTCTAAATTCATCTGCCGGTTACGTGCTTCCAGGCGAGAATCATTTTGCTAAAAGCTGGGATTCCAGAGTCCCACCTTGCGTCCCGGCGAAAGAAACCCCGCGCCTCGACGTGGACGTTTCTGCGCGGCGGCGTGTTTGGCGTGTTGCATCGCCATGACGCCGAGGTTGCAGGCTCTTCGCGCCGCTGCCCGGCACAAACAGAACGCCGCAGCGCGCCGCAGCGGCGTGCTAGCCTGCAGGCCGATTCCGAGAGACTCTGTCTCTCTCGCACCTACACGGGACGCCCTACGAGTGCGAGAGGGACAGAGCGACGAAAACGACTCTCGGAATCAGTCCGCTGGGGAGAGGGCCGCTTCGGCTTCCTGGAGGATCGCGGCGGCGCGGAGGGGCGGCGGCGGCGGTCGGGAAGTCATCAAAGTTTCAAGAAGCGATGTTGAATTCCCCCGGATCACGGCGGCAGTGCGCGCCATTGGGGTAAATGTACAATATTTACCGCACCGCGTGGCCCCCCCCCCCCCTTCCACCCCCCGCCTCGCCTCGCCCGGGGCCAAAAAGCTCCCACTCGCTGCCACTGCCGCTCTGTCCGATGGGATTTAACTTTCCATACATTATTTCCGAATTTTTGAGCGGACTGCGGCCGCACCGTGCGCGTGGCGGCGTGCGTGGCGGCGTGCGTGTCCTCTCGGAGGGCGACCTTTATGACCACCAGGGCCGGACCGGGCCGGACAGGGTGGGGCGGGGCAGGGCGGGGCGGCACACAGGCGGGCCCCGGGGAGCGCTCCATGGCAACAGCTTGGGACACGGCGCCGAAAAACGGCCGACAAATCTCACAAATTCGGCGGACTTGTCTCTCGGACTCTCCACGGACTATTGTTCTGCTCGTCATTATTCCGAGAGTCTTCGGTGTGTTGCTGCACTGTGTGGCGTGGACGACGGGCCAGTGGGATGAGCCAGTGATGGTCCACGGCTTTGGTTCGGATGTTCCCCCCCCCCCGCTCCCGACACACTGCAACAATACAGCAAGAACCTAGAACGACAGCACGTACGGCGGCGTGTGAGGCACCGTTCCCGAGGCCGCGTCCGGCCGATCCGAGACGCGCGGCCGACGCCACGCCGGGTCAGAGGCCGTGTCCTTTTCGTGCCGACGGTGGCCGACGGTGGCGGATGTGGCCGCGGCGTCGAGCTCGGTCGCGCCGGTCACACATGAAACTTGCAGCCAGACTTGCAGCACGCAGAGAGTGGCGCGGGGCAGGGCAGTGCGCACACATCGGCTCCGGGGAGCCTCCATGGCAACAGCTTGGACACGGCGCCGAAAAACGGCCGACAAATCTCGCAAATTCGGCGGACTTGACTCTCGGGCTCCCCACGGGCTATTGTTCTGCTCGTTATTATTCCAAGAGTCTTCGGTGTGTCACTGCACTGTGTGGCGTGGACGACGGGCCCTAAGGGATGAGCCAGTGATGGTCCGCGGCTTGGGTCGGATGTCCCCCCCCCCCCCCCCACACACACACACACAAAATACACCAAGAACCTAGAACGACAGCACTGTACGGCGGCGTGTGAGGCACCGTTCCCGAGGCCGCGTCCAGGCCGAGTCCGAGACCGCGGCCGACGCCACGCCGGGTCAGAGGCCGTGTCCTTTTCGTGCCGACGGTGGCCGACGGTGGCGGATGTGGCCGCGGCGCCGCGCTCGGTCGCGCCGGTCACACATGAAACTTGCAGCCAGACTTGCAGCACGCAGAGAGTCGCGACCGCAGCGCCGCGCAGTCGCGCACCTCGTTCTCCGTGGAGGAGGCCCTGGCCGTCCACGACGACGCCACGGCTGCATCATCGACACCCTCCTGATAAGCATCACCGACAACACACTGATTCCGAGGGTCGTTTTCGACACTCCGTCTCTCTCGCACCTACATGGGACGCGCCATGAGTGCGAGAGAGACAGAGCGGCGAAAACGACTCTCGGAATCGGTCTGCAGATGACACAGATCAGGGGGCGGGCTGAGGACCACCCTCTCGGATTCAACTAGTGCACTGCCAGTCCATATGGCGTCACGGCTGGCGTGACCACTCGACGCGCCGCGGCCATCAAGATCGGCACGCGCGTGATGCGCCGTCCGCCTGCCGGCCTCGTTAGTCCGGTCGCGTGCCGCGTGCCCGCCCCGCCCCGCCAACCTCAAATATTTATTTTCCAGCCCCGGCTGCCGAAATCGCTGGCCATTACTGCACTGCTTGGCAGATTAAACAAACGAGGCCCTGGTCCGGGCTCAGGTGCGAGGCGCGCCGAGGACCAAGGGACCGAACGACAGGACCAGACAGGACCCACGAGGGACAGCTGCGGCTGAACAGTGCTTTGCTCGCTCCGTCTCTCTCGCCCTCGTGGGGTGCGAGTGGGAGACAGACGGGGCGGAGCGACCAAGCAGAGAACCACTGTTTGGGATCAGACGACTGCCAGGGTGTGCATGCAGCGCCTCCAAGCAGAGGCCCGGCAGACTGATTCCGAGAGTCCTTTTCGCCGCTCTGCCTCTCTCGCACCCATACGGGACGCCCCAAGAGTGAGAGAGAGGGACAGCGACGAAAAACGACTCTCAGAGGCAGCCTGTTGGCACTCTAAAAGGCCAGACGCACCCACTACTCAGTCTCTCTCTCACTCCCTCCGCGTGATGTTCCGCGTGTTTTCCGGCCGGGTGACTTATCGGCGCACCATCGCGTGCGTTAGAGGGAGAGAGGGACAGGGAGAGAGAGGGAGGGGGAGGACTGCAGGTAGCTCGCCGTGCCATCTGACGCGGCTCTGGTGTCCTTCCGCCACATTACCCCCGTTAGTCACCGACCCGACCCGACTCCCGACTCCGTCCAGCCCGAGCCACTGAGCCGGCATATCGGCGCCGCCAAAACAAAAACAGACCGATTCCGAGAGTCGTTTTCGTCGCTGTGTCTCTCTCGCACCCGTACGGGACGCCCCGTGAGTGCGAGAGAGAAGGACAGAGCGAGCAAACTGACTCTCGGAATCAGTCTGCAGTCGGACAAAGGAAAACGGCGGCGGCGCCGGGGGGATTCGAACCCGTGCCCGCGGGCGTGCCGGCGTGCCACACACCCGGTGCAAACGGGGGCGAGGCCAGGCCAGGCCAGGAAGGTAATGATAATGTAGTGCAGGCGCTGCTTCACGCTCCGCGCGGGGAGCCGCGAAAGGGGCGCGAGGCGTGATGCAGCGGTTTCGAGGCCTCGGCGGGGAGGTGGCGGTGGCCTGGTGGCGGTGGCTGGCGCGCCGCGGCGGTGCTGACGGCACACCTGGTGGACGCCGAGACAGCTGGCGTCGCCCTGGCGCCTCTAGGCGGGACTAAAGGCCGCCAAGCCTTTACAGTGGTGCGTCATCGGCACGGAAAACGCGAAGCGTCCTTCTTCCGTGAATCCCAAATGACTTAGTCATCGCAAAACGAATTGGCCGGCGACCTTGTTTGGTGCACATGCCCGCTGCAGCGGCCCAGCAGTCTGATTCTGAGAGTCGTTTGGTCTCTTCTGCCTCACCTCGCACTCATGGGGCGGTCCTTATCGGTGCGAGAGAGACAGAGCGACGAAAGCGACCCTCAGAATCGGTGCGAGAGAGACGCCACCGCACCGGCTTGCACCCTTGCACCCCTGCGCGGCGCTCGGCGGCTCGGCGCTGCGGTGCAGTGCCGCCACTACACCAACAAGGCCGACAACACAGCGGCAACCTGCTGCGGTGCAGTGCCGCCACTACACCAACAAGGCCGACAACACAGCGGCAACCTGCTCCGCCCACCGCGCCGCAGAGGCCGCGGATCAGTGGTTAATGAATCCTACAGGGACCGCGTGTTGCGCGGCGCGGTGCGTGTCGGCTCCGCGGGCACGCCATGCTCGGCGTGCTCGGCGATGCGCATCGTCCGAACAGGCGAGCACCGCGAGGGGGTAGCCGCCGTCTCGGCTGCCGCGCCACCGCTCCCGTTTCGGTGATTGACCGATTGTTCCCCGATGACAGGTTGCGTGGCGTGGAGTGATATAGTGCACGCCGGTTCGCCACGACGCGACCAACACCTTGCCGCCGTCGGCGCGCAGACTCCGCGCCTCCTCCAAGTAGCGCCCTCGCGTGGAGCCCTCGGTACCCCAGGGCTGGCGTGCCTCGCCACCACACCGCTCAACTGGAGCTAGGCCTGGTGCAGCGGGCCAGAAGACCGGTGGAAGCGGCCAAAAATCTAGACGCGTTTTGGTCTTCAGAGTCGCTAAATGAGACCAGAACCAAACGTGTGGCCCCGCCAATGGATTGCTCCCCGAACGAGGAATACATTGATGGAGGAGTCACACGTACGGTTCGAGTACCACTTAGCGACTCTGCAGCTCAAGGCACGTCTAGAGTTTTGGCCGCCTCCGCCGGTCTTCGGGCCCACAGTGTAGGGATCGTCGGCAACGTCGTCATCCCCGTATCGATTCCTGGCTCAGCCCTCTTGTTTGACTGGAACCAGCTCCCCCTTGGCTCCCCCGGTCGCTCTGTCTTCCTCGCACTCGTGCTGAGACCCGAAGGCCGCAGGGGTGCGAGGGAGACAGCGAGATGGGCACTCTGTTCGGAACCAACGAACCAACCCCCAGCCCCTCGCGCAGCAGTGACTCAGGCATTGAAAAAATGATCCGAGCTGATTCTCGGAACGGGTCTTGCGCTGTGGCTCATCAGCTAATCAATCAATAGCCTCTGGACCGTGATGGCGCGAGCGGCGCGGGTCTCGCGTCTCTGCCGTCTGCTCGAGTGGGTGACTCTCGCGGACCCGGTAAAAAAAGCATCTGCATCAGCGCCCGGGTGAGAGGATCTTTAGTTAAACTGTAGTTTCAACTACAGTACTTAAACTGTAGTCCCCGAACTATAGTTGTTTAAAAAAGAAACTGAAGACTAAACACACACTGGTAGAACTGAAGCGTACTTTTACGCCTTTCTTCAAGCGTAGTAGAACTACGCTCGGCTAAATGCATGGGTGAATTTCTTCTCTACGCTTGACTTCAAGAGTAAAGTCTTCAAGCGTAGTTGTATGCTTGAATGAAGCATACAACTACGCTCCAGTATCACCAGTGCAGTTCCACTTTGCAGTTGTAAGTGTAGTTTTCTGTCAGTTCACAATGTAGTTTTAGTGTTGATTTGAAGTTCAGTAAGGAGGTTCAGTTTAAGTTTTAGTTACAGTTTACTGAATATTACTTTCTAAAAGTAAAGCCACTGCTAAAAATTTCGCGAAACAAAAAGAGAAGAAAACGCGCCAGACGGGCGGTAGTCGAACCCGAATCCCCGACACTCACCGTGACTGTGGCTAAAGTTGGAGTCCATGTCAACCTTGAGCTCGTCGTCGGCCATCTTGTCGTGGCGCGGCGAGGACACGCCCTTCACGGACCGGAAGTACTGGCTCCACCGCGTGCGGCCCGCGTCCTTCTTCAGCCGCTTCTCCTTGGCCCGCCTGCAGACAACAACAACAACAACAACATTAGTCCAGAAACAACAAAAACTACAACATCAGTCCAGGACAACAACGGGCCTCCACCGTGTGCGACTCGCGTTCTTCTTCGGCCGCTTCTCCTTGGCCGGTCTGCGGATAACAGCAACAACAACAACAACAACAACAACAACAACAACAACGCCATCAGTTTAGGACAACAACAGCATGCATCCACCGCGCTGGGAAAACGACATCAGGAACGGAACAGGACAAACAAGCCATAAATCGAGCCACGGCCGCGCGTCAAAATTCGCTGCGACGCGACAAACTTCGGACCGAAGGGCCGTAGGGCCGGAGGGGTAGGCCGGGCCGCATGCACGGCTGGAAGCGCTGGGAGGGCGGCTGGAGTCTGCAAGTCTGCGAGTCTGGAGGGCGGCCTGCTGGGGGGCTGGGGCAGGGCTATGGGGTCGCCGCGAGCGCGCGGCAAGTTTGAAAAACGGGAGCCGAACAAAACAAGTTGGTCCTTTCACCGAAGAAATCAATGGAAGAAATACAGTGGTAGTCGGGAAGGAGGGACACTCCGGAGGTCTAGAGCCAACCAGGCGGATCTCGAACAGCGCTTCCGTCGCTCCGTCTCTCTCGCACTCACGGGGCGCCCCGGACGGGTGCGAGCGAGACAGAGCAGCTATGCAGGCTCCGCGGACCGGGCCAAAGGACAGAGAGGAGGCGCTCCTCCATTTCTTGCTGTCCACGTTCTTGCGAGGGTCGGCCAAGGCACGGCCAAGGCACGGCCAAGGAGGGGGGCGGGGCGAGGCGGCCGAAAGATGAAGCCAGGGGCGCCGGGCTTGGCGGCGCACTGCCCTTGCCGGGGCCTTGCCGCGGAGACAAATGGAGGGGAAGAAAAGGGAGAGAGGGAGAGAGAGGAGAGAGAGAGAGAGAGAGAGAGAGAGAGGAGAGAGAGAGAGAGAGAGAGAGAGAGAGAGGAGAGAGAGAGAGAGGGAGAGAGAGAGAGAGAGAGAGAGAGAGAGAGAGAGAGAGAGAGAGAGAGAGAGAGAGAAACCGTCGCAGCTAGCGTGGCGCAGCGCGGTGCATTCGACGGGGACGTGCAGCCACGCGCCTCCCTCTCTTGCCAGGGAAAATAAAATCATTTTTTTAAAAAAAAAGCGCAACTTTCTTTTTTCTCTGAAAAGAGGGAACGTTGGTTTTCTGTCACGAAGAAAATAAAGTGGGAATATACACTGCTCGTCGCTATATATTGGCTGAGTAAAGAGCCGGAGGAAATAAAATAAAAATGCACATAACCACACATGAATAGAAATGAAGCGAGGAGCTAAAATTCTTCTAGCGCGCCATTTTGCCTCACTATTCTGCGAAGAGACGGCTCCACCCACTGTAAAAAAAACATGGTATTCCAAGTTTTATGTTACTTTTATGGTTGTTTTTTGAGAAATTTGAATTTAAACGGAAAGATCGCTCACGCGCCATTTAGCAAACTTTCACTTGGAATTGCCAGCCCTCGTTCCAGTCCCTTTCGTATCCTTCGTCATAACCGCATCGTATTAACGTATCAACCGGTGTCCTTTTCCGGTGTACTGGATTCCCCGAGCCCGCAGTGCCCGCGCCCTAAGGGACTGCCTTCGCCCGCCCGGAGGAACTGTGCCAGGGGCGGCTTGCGCGGATGTGACCCCCCCCCTTCTCCCTCCTGCGAGGCGGCTGCGGCCTGCTCGGCGTAAGACGCATAGACAGAAGCATGAAGCCGGGCTAAGCCAACCGGGAATCCACCCCCGACGAGCGGGCCGAGCGGGACGGGAGCGGCAGGGCTTTGCGAAGGTCATATTTAAGACAGGACTGCCCTCCCCTCCCCAATAATCATCCCCTATTCCTGCGCCATAAATTCCTCGAGAGTTTTATTTTGTTCCATTTTCCCGTCCCCCAGACCCCGTGTGGTCGGGGCGGCCCCGTCTGGGGGTCCCCCAGTGGGGGAGGCAGGGAAGTTGGCCAGCCCGACGCCCAACGCGATGGGATGGACTGACGCTCCACCGCCCCTGCTGCCTTTGTCGCACTGACACGTCGCGCCCCGCCGCGACAGGCTGTAGTACCGGTGGCCCTGCCAGAAAAAGCTCAAAATTCTTACATCACCCTCGTGAAATGTCGTGATGTGACCTGGAAGCGACATGATGGACCAGCGGTGGTGCGCAGTCGAATACAAAAACTTTCCTTAAATTTACGAAGAAACTCCGCATTACAAAAACAGGGCGTATAGTCTCCACCAAGGTCTCCTCAAAAGTAATGGAGACATGACGAAAGAGCCACGTCGAAACTGTACCCCAACAACGTGTGGAAGTTTTAAAAAAAATCTGGTCGTAAATTGATTTTGCGAGTCTAAAAATTCCGTCATTCTTTTACTTTTTAGCAGATGATACCTTCACACTTGAAACATACTTAAAACTACTATACACATGAAGGTGTCAGCGTGCTTTTACTCTCGAGTCCAGAAACGAAGCGCGTATCCTAAACAATATAATAGGGGCTGGCTGCCGGGGCGGGCTGGTGCGTGTGGCTGGCTGGCTGGCAATGAGGCGCAGCCTGCGCGGAATTCGACAATCCCTCCACGGTACAGCGCCAGCGGCACCGGGCCTAAACAATGGCACTCCCTCTCGCTCGCGACGGCCTGCCACGGCCTGCGCGCAACATTGACAATCCCTCCCCGCCTGCCACGGCGCGGAATATCGCGCAACAATGCCTCCCGATTCGGCCCGGCCCGGGGCACTCGGGCCAGCTCGGGCTCGGCGGCGGGCGGTGCAGGCCACAGCTCGGCACGGCTAGTACCAACACCGGCCACCTCGCTCGGGTCTATATATTTTGTTTCATACACAATTTTAATTACTATCTTTGGAATGAGCCCGCATACTACCCCGTATAAGGAAACCAAACGAGTATTAACCGAGAAATTTGAAAGGGAAAAGAAAAAAATTTGAACTCTACACCCCCTCCCCAGTCTTAATGGGGAGGCCTCC
The DNA here is from genome assembly GCF_012932325.1 of Thrips palmi. Lineage (NCBI taxonomy): Eukaryota > Metazoa > Arthropoda > Insecta > Thysanoptera > Thripidae > Thrips > Thrips palmi. The sequence goes on along the minus strand of NW_023144625.1, from coordinate 10,573,997 downwards.
TGCTTTACTTCGGTGTTCGGGATGGGAACCGGTGCTATCAGGTACCTGGGGTTAATCCCGTCAGCGACCCAAGCGTTCGCCGGGGGACCCAGTAGGACCCCAAAGCTCAGGCAGCTGGGTGAGAGCACCCAGTACGAAGCTCTTTGAGGGGCGGGACGTAGAGTGAGACGACAGAGAGACAGAGAGAGACTCAGACAGAGAAGAGGTTTGGTGGGAGCTTCTTGTTTTCGTAGGGTTGGTTGTGTACCCCATGGTACCCCCACTGTCCGGCGCTCCCGTACCGAACATACAGCGTTTTAGGCCAGCTTCAAAGGACTTATCATCGCCTCCCCGACGAGTCAAGGAGGCACCACCCGCAACCACACACCGGATGGTCTGGATTGATGGATCAAATACTCCATCGCTCCAGTGCCGAGGCCAACCCGCCGAAGCGGATTGCTTTTTAGACACCCACAGCGGAGTGGCCAGGTGAATGTGACTCTGACCACTACGCTATCACGCTTGTACGTCTGGCAGCGTGTTGGACGACGGGTTTGAGTTGCACTGGGAGGAAGGCGGTCGAAAAATGTAATGAAATGATGGGATTCGATCCCCGGACCCCGCCCTCGGGATCACACAACTTTACGCTCTCGGCCACCACGGCCCATGATGAGGTGACCGGCGTGAGGTGGGTTCTTGACGCAACAGGACTCGACCGACCCGGTCAAAATTTCGCAAGAAGTTGGGGGAGTCGAACCGCCGACCCTAGCATTGGGAGCCGACGCCCCTACTCCCTGGACCACCACGTCCCATGCACGGAGCGGGCTCACGTTCACGGGTTTCAACCGCACTGGGTGAGGCAGTAAAATTAAATGGAAATATTTGTTAGGAGTCGAACCTCCGGCATGTGGGTCTGTTGCACACGGCTCCGCTCGGATGGCCTCGAACCACCACCCTTAGGATAGTAAGTCGAAAAAACGTATGTGACGCTGGTATTCGAACGCCCGCCTGCGGTAACTCGATCCCACGTCTCTAACCTCTCGGCTATCACAGCAGTTGTGAAACGCGACGGATCATCTGCTTTCATTAACGTTCGTTGAATGAGATTTTTGCCTTGAGTTTTTTCTCTCTGGAGATGACTTTGCGGTCACCGCCTGCGTTGTCAACCTTTTTTGGCAATTCCTTTTTCATTTTTCAAAAAGAAAAAAAAAAAGAACAGTAAGAGCAACGCAACGCACTGCAGAATCAAAATGATTGGAAACTGGCAACAAAAGCTAAAAGCTGCGCGCAAAGGCAAGAGAGCAAAAGCGCTTGCCGTTGCTTTTCACAGAGCCGCGCGCGGCGTTGACGTGCCCACAAAGCAGCGGCAAAACGACAACAACAAAAACAAAACAACAGCAAAAAAACGTAAAAACAAAAAGAAAAGAGTGCGGCGGCATCTTTCCGATAATCGCGAGGGGCGCGAGTCTGGCCGCCATTTTGTATCGCCGTGCCGCGCCGGGCCGAACAAAGCCAAGCCAGGCCGGGCCGGGGTGGCGGAATCGGCCAAATCGCGGAGCCCAGCGGAGCGGCGAGGCAGCGAAGCCTGCCCAGCCGCCCCGTCGCACAGTGGGCCAGAAGACCGGTGGAGGCGGCCGAAACTCTAGACGCGTTTTGAGCTCTAGAGTCGCGAAATGGGACTCGAACCGAACGTGTGACCCCACCAATGGATTGCTCTCCGAACGAGACGAAAACGTATCCTGTTCGGAATCACTCCGCAGCACCCGGAGCAGCAGCAATTCGGTAGCCGCGCGCCTTTTCAGCGACCACCACGCTCGCGGCCGAGCTGAAAATCGACACAGCGCTTTCAAAAACAACTAACAAACACAACAAACAAACAAACAAACAAACAAACAAAAGAAACAGACAAAAACCAAAACAGCTGACAGATGTTTTGTCTGGTGGAATATTCAGCCTCTCCCCTTCTGCCCCTTTCCAGCCCTATCTACATGTTGTGTCGTTTCGCAGAACACGGACAGTGGTTTGTTCCGATCAAAAAAGGGGGGGGGGCTGGAAGTAGCCGCGTTACCCAGAGGTCGGGTGTGTACAATAGGAAAACACGCGCAGTGCGGAATGTTCGAGTGGACTGGGGCGCGGCCAACGCGTCCGACACGGGCCTGCCCGCCGCGCCACGCCACGCCACGCCACGCCACGCCACGTCCAGCCCTCGTGGCGCTCCAATGAGATAAGCCGTGACGAGCTGGACGCCGGGGCGGGGGGGCGGGGGGGGCGGGCGGGGCGGGGCGGGGTGGGGCGGGGCGGGGCGGGGCGGGGCAGGGCGCACCGTCCTCCCCGATTACTTCCCATTCAGCGCGAGAATTTCCCGAAATGCGCGCGTGTACGCGCGGTGCGGCCCGATGAGCCGCTCTCAAGGCGGTTCCAGAAAAGTGGAGCGCAGGAAGCTGGGAACGAGAAGCGTGGAGCGGAGTTTCGCGCGATATTGGTCCGGGTTGGCAGCCATTCACGCGCCGCAAGGAAGAGGAAAAAAAGGGGGGAGGGTCAGTTCCGGTACCTGAACAAATAACACTCTCAAGCCTCATCCCCGTCCCGAAAGGCGCTCAGTTCTTTCTGGTCGCCCTTGGAGGTTGCCCTCGGCGGAGGGTGAGCAGCACTGTCAAAATATTTGTGAACACTTGATGACAATGTCAAGGATTCTTTTCGTAACAAGGGTGTCACAAACCTAGTCGATGACACTGTCGTCATGCCCATGCTATCAGAACAGGACCTTTGATGAAAACTTTCACCAAATTGTGATGATAGATTAAGATGGGCCTATGGTCATAATTTTTAATTGATGACAGTGTCATCCACGAGCGAGTCCACGAGTTTTGTCACGAAATGACGCGAAATTTTCGCAGTGCTCCTCGAGTGCTGCAAATCGCTGCGCCATTCCAGTGCACCTCTCGAGTCGGACGCACAGTGTGCGCACATCGGCCCCGCTGTGTCACCGTTCGTCGTTCTGTTGTGATTTGAGACCGTCTCCGCGTCGCGCCGCGCTCGAGAGGCCACCAATCTAATCGGCGCCCTACATCCCGTCGGGCGGATTCCGAAGAGTTGGCTCTGTCTCTCTCGCACTCACGGGGCGGGGCCCAGCGGCGCGAGGGAGACAGAGCTGGACAGAGCGAGCAGTCTGTGTGGCGGGCTCACCTGTTCTGGAACCAGACTTGCACCACCCGCATGTCCAGCCCCGTGTCCTGGCTCAGCTGCTCGCGCACGTGCCTGGCGGGCTTGGGGCTGTTGTTGTAGGCCACCTTGAGCGTCTCCAGCTGCTTGGCCGTGATGGTGGTGCGCGGCCTCTTGTTGGGCTGGTCGCCGTCCAGGCTGCCCTCTGCAACAGCAAGGCGTACGGCTTCACCGACACTGCCAAAAGGTCGAGGCCGCACAGTGGGCCAGAAGGCCGGCGCCGGCGGCCAAAACTCTAGATGCGTTTTGAGCTTCAGAGTCGCTAAACATGACTCGAACCAAGCGTGTGACCCCACCAATGGATTCCTCGTCCGAAGAGCAATCCATTGGTGGGGTCACGTTCGGCTCGAGTCCATTTAAGCTACCCTGGAGCTTAAAACGCGTCCGGGATTTTCGACCGCCTCCACCAGTCTTCTGGCCCACGGTGCGCCAGCGTCCGCGACCACCTGCACTGTAACGGAAAAGCAGAAGAAGAAGAGGTAGAAAACGACGAGTGCTTACCCAACTCACCTTTGCTCTTGGCAGCCTCGTAGTCGGCCTTGCACACCAGCTTGCGGTCCTCCATCAGGTAGAACTCGTTGCCCGTCGTCAGCTCGCGCGTGCACAGCACGCACACGAAGCACCGCATGTGGTACACCAGGTCCTGCGCGCGCCGCACCACCTCCGTGGGCGGGATGCCCTGTCCGCAGCCCGCGCACTTGGTGCCGTACCGCCTGGGCCCCCCGCAGCGGAAGACAAGCAAACCAAACATTACATAACGGCAAGCATGGCAGCAAAGGCCGCAAAGGCCGGCCGCGGGCCACGACGTCCCTACGTCACTGTAAAACAAGTCAAGTCGAACCACACCAAAACTATTAGTCATGTTGCCTGGAAGTTCTTGCTCAGTCGTGTTTGAAACGCACCAAAAAAGCTGTTTGTTGAACCACTTCAATGTTTCTAGAAAGTTCACTTGTTGCAAGTAGATTTTCTAGGCTCAAGAGACGGCGTTTTAAGGTGGAATAAGTACGGAAATCAGCTAGATTGAAGCAAGTTTGATTCAACCTACAATTTTTTGACAGTAATGCCTTTTATCTAAATCGACATGGATTCTGTTTGATTGTGCCAAGTTTATTCTGGTCGGTGATCCTGGTAGTGTCAATGGGCGAAGACGGACTCCCGATAATCAGCCACCGATTCTAAGTAAACGCCGCGCTGCCACTACACTGATAGACGGCTGTCCTTTCACAGTGAGGGCACCTTAAAAGGCGGCGGCAGGGCAGCCGTGTCACTCAAACCGGCTCTCCTCATCTCCTCTCCGCGCTCCGAAAACTCGAAGACTCGAAGGGTTGAAGGTTTGATCCCCACGCAGCGGTGCGCACAGATTGCGGGCCTAGGTATTCCCGCCCGTCATCGGGCGACCACGTGACGCGATAGCAGGCCGTAGCAGTCCACCAGCGGGGCGGGGCCTTGGCGATGGCCACCGTCCAACATATCACATCAATCACTCACAGGTATCTCTTCCCAACAGCACATCCTCTTCGTTCGTATTCATTCATCATTCATTCATTCATTCATTCATCAATTCATTCATCCATTCATTCATTCATTCATTCATTCATTCATTCATTCATTCACAGTTATCATCTCATCATCATGGTCCTTCATTCATTCACTCGTCCATTCATTCATAAAATCATTCATTCATTCAACCTTCATTGCATTCATTGTACATACGTTTTTATTGTATTGTGCACATTTTTGTACGTAGGGACGTATTTGTATAGGTGTAAATTGTGCACAAATTTGCACACAAATCAGGTACAATTTCATCAATATTTTAGCACAAAAAGGAAATATTTTCCTTGAACCAGGTTTTAAATTGTGCACATAGCTTACACATCAGGGATCCTTAACGTACCTCATAAGGGCATCATAACGTTATCGTAAGAGTTAAAGTATTAACCTTAACGTCTGACATCTTTTCAAAAAGGGTAAGTTATTTTTTTGTGTTTTAAATTTGTGTTGAGATACTTTTGGAAGTACTTCCAAAAGTCCGTACCCTTAACCTTTAGCGAACACTGTCTTATTTTACGTTATGAAAGCAGTGTTAGTTAAATGTTAAGTTAAGGATCTCTGTTACACATGCACTACGAAAGTACATAAACATTCAGTGCATGGACAGAGACACGGCCAGAAAGCGAACAGGTGACCACCTAACCGCACATAACCCTACCTAACCTCCGACCTCGGTCGTAAACCCCTGTCTCGCCTGGCCATGCTCAGCTCGTGGGGAGCCGAGTCGGCAGTTCGCAGGTCTACCCCAGTGCCCCCCCCCCTCCCCCGGCAGCCCTGCAGTCTGTGATAGGTACTCACTTGAAGAAGTCGTCTTTGCAGAACACCTGCCCGCCGCGTGCAAAGCACTTGTCGGAGAGCTGCGCGCCACAGTCGGCGCACTTCAGGCACTTGGCGTGCCACGTCCGGTCCAGCACCTTGAGGATGAAGCGGTCCAGGATCATCTCGCCGCAGCCCCCGCACTTGGGGATGCTCGCTGCAAGACAGAGCACGGCGTCAGGGACAACAACAAGAGTGTACGGTGCAAGGACCGCCGCAAGGTGCAGCAGCACCCAAAAGTCAACAACGGCAATCTTTCGATATCGCGGTCCTTTTTCATGCCGCCCCGCCATGAGGCTCGGCCGGCGCGGACCCGCCAAAGTCCGGACTCGTTTTCCTGCCGCGGCGAAGACGGCGTGCTTCCCGGCCTGCTTGGCGGCACGTGACCCCCGCGCGTTATCGGCGTGCTGCAGTGATTTCAGCGACGGCGGCTACCTGGTCTTATCTCGGCCCCATCCCACCCCGCCGCACCCCGCCCCGCCTCACAGTGGGTCGACCGGCGGAGGCGGTTAAAATCCCGGACGCGTTTTGAGCAGCTAAATGGGACTCGAACCGAACAGGTGACCCCACCAACGGACTGCTCTCCGAACGAGGAATCCATTGGTGGGGTCACACGCTCGGTTCGAGTCCTGTTCAGCAGCTCTAGAGCTCAAATGGCGTCTAGGGTTTTGGCCGCCTCCACCGGTCTTCTGGCAAATCCACTGTGCGCCTGGCCGCGACGTGCCGGGCTACAGGTCGCGGCGGGGCAGAGCGGCGCGGGGGGCGGCGACGACCGCGGGACGCCGACGACGGGGTGCATGGCGGTGGCCAGCGCGGGAGCCGTGTCTTATCAAGCACGATAACGACCTCCTTGGCGGGGTCTGCGTTGGTCGTCGGTCCGAAGGCCCCGCGGCCCCGCGGCAGGACCCGCGGACCGCGGACCGCCATCGGCGAGCAGCGTAAAGCGCGCCGCGCGATAGCGTTTCAATGCCCCCCAAAAAACCGTCACCAACAACAACAAAAACAACGGCAAGCGAAAAGGAGTCGCGGCGGCAAAGTGACCCACGCCGCGCCGCGCGCAGATAGCGGCCACTCGACGGCAAAGCCGCGCAGAGCACCGCAGAGCCGACCGCCCAAAGGCAAGGCGGCCGTCGAGAGCGGCATCTCGAAATTGTTACGCAAAGTGGCGGCACGAGCTGCGAGTGTGTGGCGTGTGCGTGTGACACCACACTGTACACATCACGGCGCACTTCTAATCTGAATCCGTCCGGCTTAGCAGTGCCGCAACATCCGCTTCACGAGAGCCCGGTTCGGCAAACTCGCTGATATTTCTTGCAATCGGACCGCCAATTCTCCTGACGGGCGCGGATCTTTTGTTGATCGCTGTTGCCGTTTCTTTATTTTTGCGGGGCATCTCTGGCGCCCTGTTTGACGCGCGTCCCATACGACCTATCTCGATCGATAGCGTTTAGTAGGGAGTCGGACTTCGGCCCCGTCATCGTCCTGGGAGCGGAACCCATCACTCAAGCCGCCACCGGCGGGAACCGGCGGCCTGGCCATTGCGGTGCACAAAACACAAATAAGCCGGCTTCCGCCACCGCCAAGGCCACTGTCACCAACCAGGGGTGACGACGTGCCGGCCCTCTGCGGCGGCGGTACGCGGCGCGCGAGTTCGCCGGGCGCTCAAGTCTCCGGGCGCGTACACTGCAGAGCAGTGCAGTCCTTTGCGCATCCCCTTCCCGGTGGAGGCGTTCGCGACGCTACTGCACTGCGAGAAACATGTACGGAAAAGGTACGGAACATGTCTGGTCAATAATTTGCCTGAACCGTCCGTACCTGTCCTACTACGGAACTTCCGTACCTTTTCTCCGTACCCGATTACATGAGTTCTTATGGGACAAGTACGGACGTTCCGTACTTTTTGTCCGTACTTCCGTATCATTTTCGTGTGTACATTTTCCGTACAAAACTACGGAATTTTTTTTACAGTGTGGGTCCAACCGAGAGCGGAGAACACCACTCCTCTTGGTGCGGAGCAATTCAGCACACTTGGACGTGTGGGAGTTTGCAGTCTTCTTGCACTTCAAGTGTGGCATAGTGGCTCAGAGAGCCCCTATCTCTCGGTCACGGCGGAAACGAGGAGAGCTGGACAGCTGAAGTGTGGAGACTGCAAACTCTCAATGCACATCCAAAGCGTGGAGACTGCACAAAAACGGTTCCTGCGGTAGCCCATAGTAAAGGCGTAGGTGGGTGACTTCCAGATAGTCCATGGGAAGACAAGGAACAACCGTGCAAAACTCTGCACTTCCAAAGCGCAGAGACTGCAAAGTCGTCCGCGGCGTTCCAAGTGTGGGGTTGTCCAGACGGTTTCCCAGTGGCGCTGCGCGGTGGTCGTGCTGCGTGCACTGCGTGCACTGCGTGGGCGTGCACTCACTGAGGAAGGCGGTGGGTAGGTTCCTGGGCAGGCGGATGTCGGGGTCCAGGTTGCCGTGCGACTCGGGCGAGGACTGCGGCGGCGTGAGCGGCACGGGGACGTCGCTGCGGTACGTGATCATGGCACTGAGCAGGCCGGCCAGCCCGGACATGCGCTCCACCTCCATGCATGCCACGACGCTCGGGGAGCCACGCTCGCGAGGCACGGCGATCGGCACCTGTGCGCCCTGGGTCAGCGCCGTCGGCGGCACGCGGCGGCACGGTTATCGCTGGGCCGGCTGGGCCCGACGCCGGCGAGGGACTGACGGCGACGACGGCGTCACCGGCCGAGCACCGCCATTATCCACGATCGCTATCACTGGCGCGCTATCACGGCCACACACACACACTCACACACTTTTTGAAAAACACGCGCGCGCTGGGCAGCGTCCTGCAGAGCGACACCACTTCCCCGCGACGCGCCGCCGGCTCGGGCTCGACTCGCACTGAGGGGAGGCATTTTTGGCCCGCCGCCGCCGCCACCACCATCCCGCCGCCACGGCCACCCCACCCCCACCCCCGGGCCGGCGCCGCCGCCACCCTCCCCGCCCCGCCCCGCGGAGAGCCTTCGAATCCATGGACGGCGCTCAGCGCCGATGAATCCGAAAAGAAGGAGGAGAAGAAAGGGCCAGGTTCGGAGGTACCTCCGACTTCATCTTCGGCCCATTCATGCTTCGCGCTTCGCGCGGGGTGTTGGTGTTGGTGCGAACCCGGTGACAGATTTGCCGTTTGGAGGGTACCGCGCGTCGCCGCGGCGGCGAGGGGAGGGGAGGGGGCAGCGGGCCGCGGGTTGGCGAGCCACGCAGGCCACGCCCACCGCCGGCGGCGCGCGCATGCGCCGAGCACGCCGACGTCGTCGTCGTCGTCGTCCTGCCCCGCCGGCCGTCGCTGACGGCGTCCCGGCGTTGCGGTGGGTCCTGGTGGTGGGTCGCAAGCCGCCAGCCGTGGGGGCCGTGAAGGGCCCAGCGACGCACGGTGGGCCAGAAGACCGGTGCAGGCGAACGAGTGACCCCACCGAACGAGCAATCCATTGGTCACACGTTCAGTTCTAGTCCTTTTCAGCGACTCTGGAGCTCAAAACGCGTCTGCGGAGTTTTGGCCGCCGGCGCCGATCTTCTGGCCCACTGTGAAACGGCCCAGCGAGGGCCCCGAGGAGGGCCCACTGGAAAGGCCCAGCCCAACCAGGGCCCACGAAATACTCGAATAATACGCCGACAGCCCATCATCGCGGTGGTGATCGGCAGCATTAGGGAGGAGGAAGGGCCTGGGCCGAACCGCATTACGGAATTGCCGCGGCGCCTCTCTCTCTCTCTCTCTCTCTCTCTCTCTCTCTCTCTCTCTCTCTCTCTCTCTCTCTCTCACACACACACACACACCACACACACTCTGCGCCGGAACCTCTCCGTCGCGCTCTACTTGGCGAGGGAAAACAGCGCGCGGGAATCATCGAAAATTCATGAAAAAGGTGGCGGGCCGCGGATTGTCGGATTGTCGCGCCGAGACGAATATGAGTGCAACGGAAATACATGCAGCGGGTGTGTGTGTTTACATTGGGGCGCCCTGTGTACCCAGCACTTGGCGGAGCGAAAGGGGGAAAAGGGGGGGGGGGGACTGATTCCACGCACATCGCTGCGTCGCACAGTGGGCCAGAAGACCGGTGAGGGGGCCAAAATTCTAGACGCGTTTTGAGCTCCAGTCACTGAACAGGACTCAAACTGAACGTGTGACCCCACCAATGGATTCCTCGTTCGGAGAGCAGTCCATTGGCGGGGTCATACGTTCGGTTCGAGTCCCATTTAGCGACTCAGGAGCTCAAAGCGCGCCTAGAGTTTTGGCCGCCTCCACCGGTCTTCTGGCCCTCTGTGGTGCGGCGGCCCGCGAGAGAGACAAGAGACAGCGCGCGCTGTGCCGCTGTGCCGCGTCAGTCTGCAGGGGGCACAGCATGCGAATACAAAGCACCGAGGATTCGGCAGGGTCAACACTACACTGCAAGGGGAAGGGGGAGGGGGGCGCCTCGTCACACCTATGGCAGTTCGGCACGGCCGAGCCTAGGCCCCTCCGGAATAACGCAGCGCTATGGATAAGTGGAGTGGAGTGCAGGGGAAAACGTTGCGGCCCAAAACAAAAGGAAGAATACAAAAAAATGATAGACGAACGGAACGAAAGCCGAGAGGAGTAAACACTCGATTCGGCGATTGGCCGATTGGCGGCCTTTGCTGATTACCGATTCCCGAAATGGAACGGACGCCGCGCTGCGCATGAATTCTACTGTCGAGTGGGCGCGTCAATCGGGCGCGCTGGTTGCGTGGGCGAAACACCGGCCGACTGCACTGTGAAACCACCAAGAACTCGGCACTTGAAAATGCGGGAATGTGGAATTTTCAGTCCCAGCGCTTGGAAGGGCAGAGTTTGCAGCCTGCACACACCATGTGTGCAGTTGTCCACGTCTGCACCATGCCGGGGCTCTGAGAGCTACTCCACGACTGGAAGTGTGGAAACCGAAAACTCCAAAAACGTTCAAGTGTGGAGAACTACTCCTCGACACTTGGTTTGACAGTGTGGGAGCCTGGGAGCCGCCACCACCGACGCGTTCTCCGGGGGCAGGCCCGGCGCTCCACAGTGGGCCAGAAGACCGGTGGAGGCGGACAAAACTCTAGACGCGTTTTGAGCTCCAGAGTCGCCAAATGGGACTCGAACCGAACGTGTGACCCCACCAATGGATCGCTCTCCGAACGAGGAATCGATTGGTGGGGTCACACGTTCGGTTCGAGGCCAGTTTAGCGACTCTGGAGCTCAAAACGCGTCTAGAGTTTTGTCCGCCTCCACCGGTCTTCTGGCCCACTGTGCGCTCCGCGGCCCAGCCCCCAGCCCGGCCCCTGCGGAGCGGCAGGTAGGCAACACGAGGACATGGCTGCGGCCTCGCTGCCTACCTCGCAGGCGGGCGGCCCGCCGCCCTCGCTGTCTCTCTCGCACCTGCACGGGCCGCTCCATGAGTGGGAGAGGGACAGAGCGACGATGGAGATCGCGGCCTCAGCCTCGAGCAAGGTCCCGGTAGCGATCCCCGAGCAGAGCGAACACGGCAGGCCGCACGTCTTTGCATCCAAGGAGGAAAGATGAAAGAGGAGGACGCGCGGCCGGGAAAAGGAGGAAAGAAAAAGACAGAAGATGTGGGAATAAGTGAGGGGATAAAAGGCATGGCGCAAGCTGGGGCGGCGGGGCGGCGGGGGAGGAAATCGTGGCTCCAAATTAAATTCTGGGGCTCCCTTAAGACAGAGGGGAGAGGAGGGGGAGGGGGAGGGGCTGGTTTCAGTCAATTTATGGTGCTGCTGCTGCCGGGGCGGCCGGGGCAGAAGGCCAGAGTCTTCCGCCAAGGGAACAGATTTCGTCGAAAGGCCACCCAAGGTGGGTCACCCTCACCTCAGCGCAGAGCGGGGCGGGGCGGGGCGGGGCGGGGCGGCACGGGTTGGCAAGGGGGCGAGGGGAGCGAAATCAGTATCGGCCCTCCTCTCGGGGCAGTGTCAGGACAACGTCAGGACAACGCCAGGAGTGGGAAAACGTTGGGGCAGTGCCCGGGGCAGTGTCAGGTCAGTGTCACGACGTCAGGACAGCGATAGGAGTGTCAGGACGTCAGGAGTCAGGACAGTGATGGGAGTGTCGGGACAGTGATAGGAGTGTCAGGACAGTGATAGGAGTGTCAGAACAGTGATAAGAGTGTCAGGACAATGATAGGAGTGTCAAAACAGGACAACGTCAGGACAACGCCAGGGGTAGGAAAACGAAACGTTGGGGCAGTGCCCGAGGCAGTGTCAGGTCAGTGTCACGATGCCAGGACAGCGATAGGAGTGACAGGACGTCTGGAGTCAAAATAGCGATAAGAGTGTCAGGACAGTGTCAGGACAACGATAGGAGTGCCAGAACGTCAAGAGTCAGGACAGCGATAGGAGTGTCAGGACAGTGTCAGGACTTCTGGAGTCAGGACAGCAATAGGAGTGTCAGGCAGGACACTATTGTTCTGACATATGTCAGCACAGCGAAAGGAGTCAGGCACGACCAGCACGCGTTCTCGTGCAACGCGGAGCACGCGAAAAACTTCTTAACAGTGTCGGGACAGCGATGGGACAGTGCTAGGACGCGAGGCTCCCCGCAACAGCACGCGTTCTCGTGTAACGGAGCACGCGAAAAACTTTCTGACAGCCCAAATTCGAAATGTCGACCCCGGAGGAACAAACATAGGGAAACAAATGTCGAAAAAAAAGAAAGAAAAGGGGAGAGAGAAACGGGAGGAAAGAAAAAGGAAGGACAAGAAAAGCAGAGCTGCCGGCTCGGTGGCTCCGCGAAGAAAGCACGCATGCGGCAGTCTCGCCGCTCCACAGTGGGCCAGAAGCCGGTGGAGGCGGCCAAAACTCTAGACGCGTTTTGAGCTCCAGAGTCGTTTCGAACCGAATGTGTGACCCCACCAATGGATAGCTCTCCGAACGAGGAATCCATTGGTGGGGTCACATGTTCGGTTCGAGTCCTATTTAGCGACTCTGGAGCTCAAAACGCGTCTAGAGTTTTGGCCGCCTCCAGCGGTTTCTGGCCCACTGTGCGCTCCCAGGCTAGCCCAGGCTGGCGGAGCTGCGCGGTGGCCAGAAAGAAAGGCAATGTAAAGGTATTAGGAAATATTAATAACAGCGGCTTTCTTTGCTCTGCCTGTTCTGCTTGCTCTTGCTCTGCTCCGCGGAGTGCCGGGGCTCTGATTCTCACGAGAGGTCGCTCGGACGGAACTTTGGCGGGGCGGGGCCAAGGCGGGGCCGCTCCAACGCCCTCTCGCTCGCACTCACGAGGCGTGCCGCAGGGGTGCGAGAGAGACAGAGCGACGAGTTGAGGCTTGCGCTGCGGCGTGCGGCTGTCAGAAAGAAATCATTCATGAGCGCAGCCGTGCCGTCCCTCCTCCTATTCGTATTGTTTGCACTTCTTTCGCGCTGCGGCGCCGCATTTTTCTCCTCGCAGTTCCAGTTGGGCGCTACACTATACTGCAGACTGAGGCCGCGAGTCGTCCTGTCTCTCTCGCACCTTTACGGCGCCCCCCACGAGTGCGAGAGAGACAGAGCGACGAAAACGACTCTCGGAATCAGCCTGCTGTTGTTTCTGCTCCGCCAAAGCTGCGCCGCGAAGCCGACGCCGCCGAACTTGGTCCGCGCCGCTTTGATCCCTCGGTCCACTCGAATCATCCACCCCTTCCCCCTCCCCTTCCCCCTACCCTTCCCCTCCCCCTCGCCGGCGAGTCAGTCTTCAATCACAGCGGATCAAACGGAAAAGGAAAACAACAACTCCATTCTCGCCTTCCGTGAACGTCACCCCGCCCCGCCCCGCCCCGCCCCGCCCCGCCCCGCCCCGCCCCGCCCCGCCCCGCCCCCCCCGAGCGTGCCGACGACCAGAGACAAATCACCTGGTCGATGAGCCGAGGCACTTTGGCTCGGATGAGTGCAGCGGCCCCCCCCCCCCCCCCCCCAGGTGGGCGTGCCTGGTGGCCGCGCCGCCGCTCTGTCTGTCGGTAATCGTCGAGGTATTTGTTAGTTTGAGCCGAAATAACCGAGCTTTCGCATCGTCAGCCGTCGTAAAAAAAAATCTCATTCAACGAACGTTAATGAAAGCAGATGATCCATCGCGTTTCACAACTGCCGTGATAGTCGAGAGGTTAGAGACGTGGGATCGAGACCGCAGGCGGGCGTTCGAATACCAGCGTCACATACGTTTTTTCGACTTACTGTCCTAAGGGTGGTGGTTCGAGGCCATCCGAGCGGAGCCGTGTGCAACAGACCCACATGCCGGAGGTTCGAGTCCTAACAAATATTTCCATTTAATTTTACTGCCTCACCCAGTGCGGTTGAAACACGTGAACGTGCGCCCACTCCGAGCATGAAACGTCGTGGTCCAGGGAGTAGAGGCGTCGGTTCCCAATGTTAGGGTCGGCGGTTCGACTCCCCCAACTTGCGAAATTTTGACCGGGTCGGTCGAGTCCTGTTGCGTCAAGAACCCATCTCACGCCGGTCCCCTCATCATGGGCCGTGGTGGCCGAGAGCGTAAAGTCGTGTGATCCCGGTGGCGGGGTCCCGGGATCGAATCTCATCATTTCGTTACATTTTTCGACTGCCTTCCTCCCACTGCAACTCAAACCCGTCGTCCAACACGCTGCCAGACGTACAAGCGTGATAGCGTAGTGGTCAGAGTCACATTCACCTGGCCTCTACGCTGTGGGTGTCTAAAAAGCAATCCGCTTCGGCGGGTTGGCCTCGGCACTGGAGCGATGGCGTGTTTGATCCATCAATCCAGACCACCCGGTGTGTGGTTGCGGGTGGTGCCTCCTCGATTCGTCGGGGAGGCGATGATAAGTCCTTTGAAGCTGGCCTAAAACGCTGTATGTTCGGTACGGGAGCGCCGGACAGTGGGGGTACCATGGGGTACACAACCAACCCTACGAAAACAAGAAGCTCCCACCAAACCTCTTCTCTGTCTGAGTCTCTCTCTGTCTCTCTGTCGTCTCACTCTACGTCCCGCCCCTCTAAGAGCTTCACACTGGGTGCTCCGACCCAGCTGTCTGAGCTTTGGGGTCCTACTGGGTCCCCCGGCGAACGCTTGGGTCGCTGACGGGATTAACCCCAGGTACCTGATAGCACCGGTTCCCATCCCGAACACCGAAGTAAAGCAGGAGGCCTCCCCATTAAGACTGGGGAGGGGGTGTAGAGTTCAATTTTTTTTTCTTTTCCCTTTCAAATTTCTCACTCAATACTCGTTCGGTTTCAACATTTCAACATTTAGAGTGCAGACGCCTCCGATCGACCGGGATTTCAGGGCGCGCTGCTGCGGCGCTGAGACGGCGGCCCTGCTGGAGCGAGAGGCCTCTGGAGCGGAACCGGCCGCGCAGGCACTGCCAAGGCAGGCGTGCGGCCTACCTTCCTGGAGAACAGCGGAAAAAGGGGGGGGGTCTCATCTTCTCCAGGCGAATATCTTACTGCCACGCGGAGAAATACTGTCGACGGCCGAGATGAGGGAGGGGGGGGGAGGGGAGGGGGGGGGACCGGCGAGAAAGGGAAAGTCACGCGGTTCATATTTCATGAGGCCATTCCGTGGAGGCAAAGAAGTCGGCAAAGGAGATGATTGTTATGTTGTGGGGCCCGCCGCGCCCCGTACGCCCCGCGGGCCACACCCTGCACGCCCCGCCCCGCCGCGCCCCGCCCCGCCACGCCCCGCCCGCGGTAATCACAGCATGCGCGGCTCGGAACTCGGCCGGAGGGAGAATGGAGCTGAAACTAAGGGACGTTTTTACGAGCGCAATTCTGAGCAATTGATTTTCTATTGCTCCGAGATCAAGGTTTAAATCGAGAGGGGAACAACTTCCCACATTCATTGTACAAAATTTGAACACATGCCACACTCGGGTGGCAAAAACGCCTGTGAGTAGCCAACATGCGTGGCAAAGACGCCAAAAAATCTTGCACATTCTAGCACATTCCAAAAATAATTGTACGCAAAATTTCCCCATGGGTCATCCCTTGGTTCAAATAGGTTCACTTTGACAGCTTTTTGCGAGGAAAAAAATTCAAGTCTGCCTCCTTTCTTGTGTCTGAGTCCTCGAACTTTGATCCGCCCCGATTAGGCTCCATTATCGTATTTTCGCGAGGACAAACGACCTCGTTTATTATATCTCGGCGGACTAACTTACACTCAACTGCTGCACGTATTTAGCTCTCGTTAGAGCCTCAATCATTCTGGGCCGGCAGCCGACGACGCCCCCGAGTTGTTTCTGCGGGGAAGGGTGGCCTTGCGAGGGAGGGGACGGGACGGGGTGTCATTGTTCGAGTGTGCTGTGCGCTATGCAGTGGTCTGAATAGGCCTGGGAGACAGGTGCCTACATCTCTCTCTCTCTCTCTCCCTCTCCCTCTCCCCTCCGGGATGCCGCATGAGTGCGACAGAGACGGAGCGACGGCCCCTCTGAGTCTGCTGGCTGCAGCGGCACTGTCTGGCAGGCCTGGCAGATGGGGTGGTGCACGGTCTGCGCGGTGCAGCTCCAGCGGTCACAGACCGTGAACTCGAACCGGGACTCCTAAAGGGCAGGCCCCAGGCCAGCAGGGAGGGGTCACGCGAACGGCTGCGTTCAAGTCTCCCGCTCGACAAGAAGACCGTCAGAAACCTACTCGTCGAATCTATATCAATTATCGATTACGGGTCGAATGAGTACAGTGAATTTGGCACCTCAAAATGGATGAGAAGTATCGACCTGGCGTTATTTCCAGGAACTAATTCTGACCTGAGGACCATCATTCACTGGCAGGACTCTTGACTGCAGAGCTCAACGCTGTAAAGGGGGATGGGGAGTCCTTTTTACCCCCCCATGGCCCCCACATACCGCGTGGAAGGTAGGCAAAACGCGATACTTCGCCCCTGTAAGTACCCAAAAATTGCTACTTTGCCCCCCCCCCAAAGGTCGTCCCTGGATCCGCCACTGCAGTGTGCCTGCCACCCCCTCGAAGACTCCAGCGCCGTCACGCTGCCGCTGGAGAAGTGATAACGAAGCCAGCGGAACCGAGCAAAACGTAAACACTCGACACACTACGCGACAAAACGCAGGAGCCAAAAAAACAACAACAAAACACTTCACAAAACAATGAGACAGTGCGCGCACTGCGAAGAGGGTGGTGCGGAGCATATGCCACGGAGCCTCTCCTCCGGTCTTTCCCGCCCCGCCCCGCCCCGCCGAGCGTCCCCCGGGAGCACAGCGTCAAGTGTTGCGTCCCCTGTGTGCAATACCGCCAGCCTTTTCCGAGGGGGCTGGATCCGGGGCTGGGTCCTGTACGTCCTGGATGGCCTCGTCGTCGAGCTCCCTGGCGATGCCAGAGGCATGGCCAGGCACGGCACTGGCTCGTTGCGCGCCCTGCAGCAGGAGTGGAGCGCAGGCCGACCGCGGTGAGAACAAGCAAGCACGCCATTTAGGCGTATTCCGTCACTGACGCATCACACATTCGAAAGGTTTTGCCCATTAACAGCTTTTGGTTCCGAAAAACGTCTTACGCATAGTTTGCTGTCCTGCTCCTCCTCTGCAAAAAGGTTCCCTGCAGACAGATTCCGCGCACTACTGCGTCGTTCTGTCTCTCTCGCACTCGTGGAGCGTCCCGCCGGGGCGCGAGAGAGCGGACGCAGCGGCAAACAGTCCTCGGAATCAGTCCCGCGGCCGGGCCGGGCCGGGCGGCCTCGCCATATGGGGACATTATCCACGTGAGCGAGGCCGCGGCACGGTCCGCGGAGTGGTCCAGGACCCCGACGATGACGTCCCCGACGTCCCCGACGACGACGGCCTCGCTAATCCGATCCCCGCCGGCCGAGCGCGCACGAGTGGCAACACCAGTAAGCCCCCGGGCTTACAGCGCACCACCCCGTCGCTCCGTCTCTCTCGCACTCACGGGCCGGCCCGCAGGGGTGCGAGAGAGACAGACAGACGGCCGGCCGATCGGCCGCAAGACATTTACGGCGGCGCGGCGCAGCGACGCGGAAGGCATCGCCTCCTGTTGACAGCACACTGATTCCGAAAGTCGTTTCCGTCGCTCTGTCTCTCTCGCACGTACACGGGACGCCTCGTGAGCGCGAGAGAGACGAGGCGACGGAAGCGACTCTCGGAATCAGTGTGCTGGCTGCAGCGGCAGGAGGAATTTAACAGTCAATGAAAGGGGAGCGCACATCATTAAGCAACCGGTTTAACTACGAGTGAAATTTGGGCAGCAGGACGACCGAGCCACTGTAGGTCGTGCACGGGGTGCTTGGCCTGCTTAGCCGGTCCCTGTCGTCGGGGAAAGGTCGGCTGAGGGATGAAAAAAACACAGTAGAGAGAATGATGAAGACTTCATTGTGACACGGGTGACGATTTGGAACACTGTTTTTAAAAGCTACGGATTTTCAGACTGATGTTAGTGAAGCAAATTCACGCGCTACCATCCTTTTCTAATTGAATGATAAACAGTTTGGCGACAGCGACGTGTCTCAACTCCGCCCAGGATGGTCAATAAAACGTGTTGTCGCAAGATTTGTTTATGTGTTTGTTTTACTTTGGCGCTGCAGCGAGCATGCACTTCCGCAAAATGCCGCACGCACTGGTCCGGGGCGCACGCGGCCGACGCAGTGTGCCCCACCGGCCGCACCTATCTATCCCCGCATGCCTCGGTAATACGATTGGCGGGCTAATTGAAAATTACCGTATTCAGAGCGCGGGCGGGGCGGGGCGGGGCGGGGCGGGGCGGCGCACTAAAAGGCCTGCTCCAGCGCCGCGCCACCGCCACCGCCGCGACGCTGGCCATTTGTGAAGGCCATTTATCACCTTCCCCCGGCGGGCCGGGCGGGCCGGCGGACTGGTCCCCTGGCTGCAGCACTACATCGCCACCCCGAGCATCGCGGCGGCCAGGCGGCCAGGCCAGGCAGTGGTGCGACCGAGGACGGCGCCGGCCGGCACGGCACTGCCGTCAATCCGTCTCTCTCGCACTCACGGGGCGTTGCGTAGATCCGAAGGGGTGCGAGAGAGACGGATCCTTCGGATTCTAGCGCCAGCCTGCAGCTCTGGCTCAAGGCGAGGCCCCGCGGCCGAGTGCCTAGTTCCCAGTGTCGTGGAGGGCGACTGACCATACGGGGATGCGGCGGCCCTGCGGTCCTGCGGTCGGTCCTTTGGATACTTTGGCGACCTTTGCCGGCGTTTTGGCAAGCGGCTGTAGTGGCTCGGGGACGCCCCGCCCCGCCCCGCCCCGCCCCGCCCCGCCCCGCCCCGCCCCGCGCTCATGCCAGGGGCGCAGCACCGTGCCAGGAATGAAGGGGGAGAAGGGGGCGCCGCTCCGCAAGGCTTTCAATTCACTTTTTGTCGTCTACATCGTAAACACCGCATATTTCAGGGACAATGGAAATGACACGGGGGAGGGGGGAGGAGGGGGAGCAGAAATAGAAAGGGGAGGGAAATGTAAAAGAGGGACGGAGAGGGAACCATCAAAGAGAGAGAAACGGAAATGGCAGTCTTCATCCCCCGCACGGCCGCACGTCGCGGCCTCGCTCCGCCACCTCTTTTATCCGGCTTAAAATAGAATGGACTCACGTACTGTTATGGCATTGCCCACCCGGGCCCACCAGAAGGGCCCACCAGAAGGGCCCACCCGGGCCCACCAGAAGGACCCACCAGAAGGACCCACCAGAAGGACCCACCAGCAGAGGCCCACTAGAAGGGTCCACCAGAAGGGCCCACCAGCAGAGGCTCACTAAAAGGGTCCACCAGGAGGGCCCTCCAGAAGGGCCCACCAGAAGGGCCCAACAGAAGGACCCACCAGCAGAGGCCCACTAGAAGGGTCGACCAGCAGAGGCCCACTGAAAGGGTCCACCAGGAGGGCCCACCAGAAGGACCCACCAGGAGCCCACTAGAAGGGCCCACAAGGCGAGCCGACGGCCCCACCACGGCAAAGTCGGCCACAAGACCAGACGGTCAAAATTCTTAACACATTTTTAGCTCTAGAGTCGCTAAAAGGAACTCGAACTGAATGTGAGATCGACCCCATCAATGGATTCCTCGTTCGGAGAGCAATCCAGTGGTGGGGTCACACGTTCGGTTCGAGTCCCATTTAGCGACTCTGGAGCTCAAAACGCGTCTCGAATTTTGGCCGCCTCCGACCCACTGTGCTCGGGCGCCACACGAACCGAGGGCCCCGTTGAGGACACGACCCCTAAAGGGCCCCTCGCCGTAAAACAAGAGCGGCGCGTTCGGCGCCCTGCTTCAAAACGGCGAATTTGACCTCCTCGCCTCCGAGTAGTGACTGCGGTGCGAGACCCCGCGACGACGGGCCACTCGCTATGGCGGGCCAGGCGGGCCATTCCGAGCCGCAGCCTTGGGGCGTATGTTGTCCCGCCCTCTCTCTCTCCGGGCCGACCGCGCCGACACACCTTGAATCCATAAACGTTGTGCCGCAGCGGGGCCCTGATCACACACACGCACACAACCAGGCGCGCACGCCGCAAACACTCTCTCTCTCTCCCTCTCTCTCTCTCTCTCTCTCTCTCTCTCTCTCTCTCTCTCTCTCTCTCTCCCTCTCTCTCCCTCCCTCTCTCTCTCTCTCTCTCTCTCTCTCAGACACACACACACACACACACACACACACACACACACACGTCGGGACCGCGCGCAAAGTCATATGCGAGGCACATACGCGCACACACATGTCGATGATTCGCCCCCTGAATGCCACTGCCGCCGCACCGCCGCTCCGCCATGGCGCGCCACTGCCATACACACCTCCCCGCCGTCCCGCCGCCGTCTCGCGCGGACGAGCGCCATGCCGTGGGTCCCGACAATTGAATGTCTGCCGCTGCAGTGGCGTGGCGAGGCCGTCGAGGCCGAAAGGGTGCGGATGGCTGGTCCGGGACGAGGCGGCCACGCAGCCAGGCTGGGGGTGGAAGCGTGGTGGCCAAACAATGCACGCTAAGCTGTGATAAGCACCGGATATTTCTCCTCGAGAGATGTCAACAAGCGGGGGGGAGAGGGAGGGAGGGAGGGAGGGGGCGGTCCACCCCGCACCCCGCCGCCGCAGAGCCACTCATAGCGCCGAGGTGCTAAATTCAATTTCCGATCGGCACACGCCGCCAGCCTCAATTCGTTTACGGTTTATCGAGTAAGGACGATCTCGCTTGTTTGTTTTTGTCCTTTTTGACGTCTCGGCGATTCTGAGAAGCTGGATTCGTGATTCAATTTCAAGGGGGGGGAAGCTTTTGAAGCTTTCTAACTGCCGGACATTCTTAACAAAGTTATTGACTGCAGTACTCACTATGTATTTGTACAATTTTTTACGGTGAACTCACATAATTTTGAACATGCGAACTTTTTCGTATACAAACCCGTACGCAGAACCTGCGTACAAATTTGTACCAAAAACACGTAGTATGTGTAAAATTGCGTACGAAAATTGTACAAAAGAATTTTGCGTGTAGTTATAGACATCAAGAGCCGATACGAAAAATAAAGTAGAAAGTCAGGGAGACTGGGCTGAGTTTCGAATAACCCGAGGACCCTGACCATCCCCCACAACCACGCCGACCCCGCCGTCAAGGTGAGTCACTCGGAGCACCCCGGACGGAGCGGCCCGGCCGGCCCAGCTGGCCTCCGTTGGCTGCCTCACGGCGCACGGCGGCCTCACCTCGGGGCCTAATGGGACCCTCCCCTCCCTTCCTCCTCCCCCTCCCCTCCTTTCCCCCACGCGGCTATCATAGCGAGGGATGCATAGTAATTGGGACAATAATACGTCCAGATGCGCGAGGCGGCGATGCCGTGTTAGCCCTCCCCCTCCCCGCCTCCCCCTCTCGCCCCGCGGTGCACATGTTGTCTGCTGAAGGCGGCCAAAGTGCACGGATGGCATGGCAAGCCGCGGCGAGCAGGCCGTGGCAAGTGGAGGGGTGCCCGTCGTGCCTGTTTTGGGTGTGGCCGCGCCCTGGCCGCGTAGCCGCGTCTGGCCGTCCCCGCGCAGCACGGCGCAGCACGCGGGGAGGCTGGCCCGGTCTATTATACCCTATTATGGGCCACTGACTTCCTGCGGCCTGACTCCTCAATCCCCGGCCGAGCCGCGCCGTGCCACAGTGGGCCAGAAGACCGGTGGAGGCGGCCAAAACTCTAGACGCGTTTTGAGCTCCAGAGTCGCTAAACAGGACTCGAACCGAACGTGGATTCAAATGGATTCCTCGTTCGGAGAGCCATCCATTGGTGGGGTCACACGTTCGGTTGGAGTCCCATTTAGCGACTCTGGAGCTCAAAACGCGTCGAGAGTTTTGGCCGCCTCCACCGGTCTTCTGGCCCACCGTGCGTGCCGAGTCGCGCAGGTGAGCGCGCTCGAGTGCGTCGTGCTGCGTGCGGAGTGCCCGGGAGTGCCGCGTGCGGCGGGGGTTCGGAACCGAGTGGCACCGACTTTTGGAACTTCCCCGTCGCTTTGACGTCCAGCAGCGTGCGGTTTGCAGGAATACAGGTTCCAGCAGACTGATTCCGAGAGTCGTTGTCTCGTCGCTGTCTCTGTCGCTACTGTACGGAACGCCCCATGAGTGTGAGACAGACAGGGCGATGAAAACAACTGTCGGAATCCGTCCACAGGTTCAAGGTTCACCAGCAACCCCGCTGCTCGGCGCCACTCGGCCGTTTGCCGATTCCTCCCAAGAACGGCGTCCTGGCGGCGGAGACCCGCCCCGCCGCACCCTTTTGGCAAATCTGCTGAGCGTTTCAATTTTATTCGGCTGCACGAACAAACGCCGCGCTCCGTCTCTGTCGCACTCATGGGGCGTCCCGTCGCGGTGCGAGGGAGACAGACAGCCCGGCGTCGTGGCGATCAAGCCAAGCGGGCCGCGCGGACTCGGCAACTACCGCGCACATGTTGGCACTGCGACGAGGAACACGACGAGGACGACGACGAGGAGGAGGAGGAGGACCCGCACTGCAAAGTGGCATAAAGACGCTCGGGGTGCGTTTATGGGGTTTATGGGTGCGACTGCATTCGCGGGTCGAAGTGGAGCACGAGGTGGGAGGGGAGGGGGAGGGGGAGGGGGGGGAGGGGGAGGGAGGGGGAGGGGGAGGGGGAGGGGAGGGGGGGAGGGGGAGGGGAGAGGGAGGGAGGCTGGAGCGGAGCGAGGGGTTCCGGCCGTGACGCATGAGTGAGGCGGACGAGCGTGCTGCGTCGCGCTGTCTCTCTCGCGCTCGCACCCCGACGGGACGCGCCATGAGTGCGAGAGCGAGAGAGAAACAATCCCGAACCGGCATAAGATCAGTTGTGGTCTTGCCTCTCAATTTAAGTCCGCAGGTCGAGCGCCCGGCCGCTCGGCGCGCTGCCCGCCTTCACGGCGCGCCAGGCCTGGCGGCAGGCTCGGACTGGCCAGGGCAGACAGGCAGAAAAATCTGCCGGGGCCTTTCGGGTTTGGGACCAGTAAAGTCACAAAGTTGGTCAAAGAGTCCTAGTATATATAGGGCGAAAGTAGCCGTTTTCGCTGATTTTGGGCGGCCACTGCGTCCGATCTAATTGCGGTCAACGGCCTTCCTCGACGCCCTAGTATTTTTAAGACCCTACTCTTTCATGCCCTGAATCGGGAAGACGTTGACCACAACGATTTTGGCTTTGACCGCAACGACTTTCCGACTAAGTTGGTCAAAAAGTGGTCGAATCTCGGAAATTTGCTGATTTTGCTGACTTTGGGCGGCCACTGTGTCCAATCTAGTCGCCGTAAAAGGCCTCCCTCGACGTCCTAGTATTCTTAAGACCCTACTCTTTCATGCCCTGTATCGGGAAGACGTTGACCACAACGATTTTGGCTTTGACCGCAACGACTTTCCGACTAAGTTGGTCAAAAAGTGGTCGAATCTCGGAAATTTGCTGATTTTGCTGACTTTGGGCGGCCACTGTGTCCAATCTAGTCGCCGTAAAAGGCTTCCCTCAACTCCCTAGTATTCTTAAGACCCTACTCTTTCATGCCCTGTATCGGGAAGGCTCTTGACCGCAACTAGTTTGGGAGCGGTAGCCTCACAAAGTTGGTCAAGAAGGGCAAAAACATAATGATGATCGGGGGCCTTTTGCGGTCTTATCCGCTGGGGCCTTTTTGGGGCCAGTCAGAGCCTGCCTGGCGGCACAGCAGACTGATTCCGAGAGTCGTTTTCGTCGCTCTGTGTCTCTCGCACTCACAGGGCGTCCCGCATAGGTTCGAGACAGAGCGACGGAAACGACTCTCGGAATCAGTCTGCAGCTTGAACTTGGCGCTGCGGCGCTGCAACTTCCCCGTCGAACACGAGGCTCGGCCTTCCTCGGCGCCCCTCCGCGGTCAACGAGCAACGCAACGCACAGCAAGGCGCTGGAATGCTGTGTGCGCTCTGGTTTGTATTCCCAGCCACTTGAGGCTAAGTGTTTGTTTGGTTCACCGTCCCTCCCTTCCTGGCACCCCAGCCAGCCAGCGGGGCAGCGGGGAGGCGGGGAAGGGCCGACCTTTGCAGAACGGCCAGTCAAGCCCGGGCCGTCGACTGATTCCGAGGGCCGCCTTCGTCGCTCTGTCTCTCTCGCACTCGTGGGGCGTCCCCTAAAGGTGCGAGAGAGACAGAACGACGAAGGCGGCCTTCGGAATCAGTCGACCGACGGGGAGGACGGGGAGGACTGCGGGGACGGGGCCGACAAGCCTGCGCAAGCCTCGCCCGGCCGGCGCGGCGGCACGGCGGCACGGCCCCTGGGGACGCGGCCGGCACAGGCAGCGGGGACTCTGCGGCGGGGGCGCCGCGGTCCCCGGAGACACCGCACGCCCCGCCCCGCCCCGCCCCGCCCCGCCCCGCCCCGCCCCGCCCGCCCCGCGCGACCTCGCGCATTGTCGCACGCCACGTCAAACCCGCAGCGCGGCACGGCACGGCGCGGCGCCGCGGCATAACGCACACACACATAAACAAGTCCGCGCGCAAATGAATTATTTTCATTTCTGAAATGTAAAGCAAACAACGTGTATACGCGGGTACACTCAACCAACGTTCCCGGAGGCGGCGGCGGCGGCTCAGCGCCGGCCGACAGAGGCACAGTGGGCTGGAAGACCGGCGGAGGCGGTACTCCAGCCCACTGTGCGAGGCAAAGGAAGAGGACGCGGTTGGAGGCGGCAAAAAGGCAGCCAGCAACATCCGGGCGGCTTCCGGGCGTTGGCGGGCTGCCCGCCGCCCGGGCATATGCACGTGCACAGCAACAGTAGGCGGAGAACCGTTTACGTCGCTCTGTCTCTCTCGCACCTATACGGAAAGCCCCACGAGTGCGAGAGAGACAGCGCGACGAAAACGACTCTCGGAATCAGTCTGCAGACAAAACTATGACGGCGTGATTCAGCGTCGGGCCGCTGTAATAGACAACAAGGGCGGAGGGTGGAAAGTCTCTTGCGACTCCCCTGCGCTGTGTACCGTTTTGTTTTTGTGTCAACGTTTTCAAGAGGAAGTTCCCTGGGGGGATGCGCATAAGAATCGCGTCTTATGAAAAAGAACAAAACTTCATCGTTGCCATTGTGTTTACAAAATCTTGATAATAAGGGTTATTTGTCCAATAATTTTTAATTAATATTCTGACAGTTCCACAATGCTAAATTTGCATTTCTTTGTGTAAAAGCGAGTTAAAATTAAAGAAAAGTCAGAAAACATTGGAAAGGACATTTTTGTAAAGGGACATTTAAATTTGGGGCGAATAGACGAAGGACGAAAAATGTGGGGGCTAATTGCCTTGAGGACAATTTTCACGGGGACATTCACGCGTGTTCCCGCTGGTGTTTGAACCCAGAACTTTCAGCACGGGAAGCGACACTTTAACACTGCTTTACATCCACGATATTGATAACTACTTCCCTTATTGACCACCCCAATTGCGTCGCAATGGTGCGCACACGTTTTTTTTTGTTTTCGTACAGTGGTGCGGCGTTCCTTGTTCACTGTTCATCGGCGACGGCGGGGCAGCCCGGCCGGCATGGAGTGCGCCACGCAGACATGCAGATCCTTCCCGCGACGCGGCGACGCGGCGCCCAGCCACTCTCTTATTCATGAAGTCGGTGCAACAAATGCTGCGATGCTCCCGGCCGCCCCGCCCCGCCCCGCCCCCCGCCGAGGCCTGCGGGTCGGGGTGTGTTCTGGGTGATTTAGTGTTTAGGGGAGTGAGTGCGTATGTGCTGGGGGCGCCACGGCCTCCCCCCGGCCTCGGCCTCCCCATGCACCTCGTCATGGCCGCGGCCAGCGGACCGATTCCGAGAGCCGTCGCTCTGTCTCTCTCGCACCTGCGAGGAACGCCCCGTGAGTGCGAGAGAGACAGACTCTCAGTCCGCCGGCCGCGGCCAGCAAGACGCGCTAAGTGGAGGCCGCGGAGGCACAAAGGAGGGAGGGTCGCCGATGAGGGATTTGGGGCTCCTGTGTCGGCGGTAATGAAAACAAAATTGGAGCGATTACCTTCTGCCATGGATACGCGCGCGCCGGCCCCGCAGCGCGCGGCGCGCATGTGCCATTTTTATTCATTTCCCTCCCGCCGTCTCTCTCTTTTTTCTTTTTTTGCATCCAGCAGCCTTTGTCGCGAAAGGCGGACTGCAGCAGACAAAGCCGCGAGCTGGGAGAACGTGGCGGCGGTGCCATGGCGGGCGGGGCCTATGTGCAGTGCAGCACAGTCCGGCCTGAGATTCCGTACGGATTCATGATGCAAGAGTGTCTGCGAGCGTGTGTGTGTGTGTGCGCGCGCCGCGCACGTGCGTGCGTGTGTGTGTGTGTGTGTGTGTGGTGTGTGTGTGTGTGTGTGTGTGTGTGTGTGTGTGCTGGCCACGAGAAAGCCCTTTCCTCGCCTCCTCTCTCGCGGGCTAGCAGTTCTCGCACTACTTGTTGGTCCGCGCCGTGTGCACACTGTGCACAGCGTCTCGCTGCGCGCTGCGCCCCGCATGCCCCGCACGCCGTCGTTGGCGGTATTAAATTTTAACTCGAGTGCCCCCGGTGCCGGTGTTTCGCTGACGTCTAAATGGTCGGCAGCCACTTGGAAAACAACGGCAACGGTGGCGGCGCGGGGCGCGGGGTTAAACGGCAGCAAGGGCTGCGGAGTAAAAGCGCACTCCGCCCCCCGCGCCGCCCCCGGGCGCCATCGCAGGTGAAGCGCCTCGTAGCCGCACCCCTTAACGCCGCCCCCGCCGCGCCGGCCCTCCCCGAGCCGTGGAGACCACTTAGGCCCGAGCATGGGGCCACATCTCGCTTTAAACGGCGGTGCCTGGCTGCCTGGACGCGTGGCGCGGTCTGGTGGGCCTTAACGGCAACGGCCCAACGGCCCCCTTGACCTGCGCGGTTGCGCCGCCCCTGCAGCCTCATTCCGAGAGTCTGTCTCTCTCGCACCCATGCGGCACGCCACATGAGTACGAGAGAGACAGAGCGACGAAAACGACTCTCGGAATCAGTCTGCTGCCAGCCTGCGCCTCGCCCTTCTCCGCCAGATTGCGCTCTGGCCTCGCCGATGGCCGCGCCGCACGCCATGCGCCGCGTCCCGGAGCACGCCGAGGAGGCGGTCGAGACGGGCAGGCAAAACGAACGTCCTAGTACGACACACAGCAGCCACGCCGCCAGCGAAGGCGGCGGAGAAAAAACAGGGTCCGTCCGGGATTTGAACCCGGGACCTCTCGCACCCTAAGCGAGAATCATACCCCTAGACCAACGGACCGCGATGCGAAAGACTGCGGAGCAGACCGATAACTTTGGGAGGGGGGACCCCGTCGCCTGGCCCGCGGCGAGACGGCGCGGCCCCCACCACCGCGGTCGGCCTGGTCGGCCACGGGACGGGAGTGGGGGGGGGGGTTAGGGAGGGGAGGGGGAAGGCCACTACGGCAAGCCACGCCGAACGCGGTACCCGAAGTGTACACAGTCCGTGCGCAAAACGGCTCTAAAGTGCAAAGTTGGGGCTTGCAGCTTGCCGTTGCTGTCCGAGCTTCGGTCCGTTCAGGCCCCGGCCCGCCCCGCTGACTCATTCAGAGAGTCGTTTTCGTCGCCGTCTCTCTCTCACTCATGGGGCGTCCCGTATAGGTGCGAGAGAGGACGCTCGGAATCAGTCTGCTGCGGTGCTGCGATCGATGGCTTCGCGCACGCGCCCAAGGCCCCGCAGTGAGGGGCGGCGCGCCGCCACCGCCGCGGGAAATACAAAAAGCCTCGCAAGACACACAAGCGCAAAAAAAAGCAAAACAAAACAAAAGCACAAACTGAAAAAGGCAGACGCGGCACTGTCAACACGACGCGGCACTGTGTGCGGCGGGTGTCCGCGGTAACCGGATCAGTGTGGGAGGCCGCCGCGCCGAGGCCGTGGCCGTGGAAGCCGCGGGCGAGGACCACCCGCACCCCGCCGCCAGGCTGCCACGCCGTCCCCCAGGACTGCCCAGGGCCCGCCGCCGACGCCGTCGTCCCCAGCGACGCCGCCGGCTCGGCCGACATGCAGGTCACTCGAATCGCCCGTGGCCACCGCCGCACGGTGGGGCCAGCCAGAAGACCCGTGGAGGAGGCCAAAATCCCGCGGACGCTTGTTGAGCTCCAGAGTCGCTAAATGGGACTCGAACCGAACGTGTGACCCCACGAATGGATTGCTCTACGAACGAGGAATCCATTGGTGGGGTCACACGCTCGGTTCGAGTCCTAGTTAGCGACTCTAGAGCTCAAAACGCGTCTAGAGCTTCAGCAGCGGCAGACGTCTTTGCTGGCCCTCAGTCCTTCCATCGCTTCGTGCTTCGCTTTGCTTATCGATGCGATCGAGTGGCCGCCGTCGCTTTGTCTCTCTCGCACCCATGTGGGCCGCCCATGAGTGCGACAGAGACAGAGCGACGAGGCGTGGTGCGGTGGAATGTCCCCGCCTGGGAGTGTGTCCGGCTGTCCGGCTATTGCCGTCCGTCCCGCGTCGCCGACAAACGGCGCGAAGCCCGCGCCGCGGCCTCCGCCACGCGGTTACCATGGCGAGGGCTTAACGGTTCGTATCTGTCTCCCTTTCTCTCTCACTCGCTCTGCTGCCACGGCCCGCGCCGCGCGGCCCCGCCGTGGGAGCGGCGACCGCCGCGTTGTTGTCGTGGGTACGGGTATCTGTGGCCGGCGTCTACACCGGGGATGTAACTCAGTGGTAGAGTGTCTGCTTCGCATGCTGAAAGTCCTGGGTTCAAATCCCAGCATCTCCACGATCAATTTTGAAAAAAAAAAAATGGCAAAGATCTACTTGGGAGATCTACTAGTACGATGATCGTTCGTTTTGTTCACTCTAGTGATCGGGGTAGCGTCCTCGTCCTCAAATGGACCTCAGTGGAGAAAGGTGTGCTTCGCAAGATGAAAGTCGTGGGCATTTCCATTATTATGTTAATAAAAGACGTCATCCATATCTTTATGGCTGCACAGTCTCACGGTGGCGCCTTTTAAACCAGTACACTGCCGGCGGTGACAATGAGGCCTCCATAGCTCAGGGGCAGAGCACTAGTCTCGTAAACTAGGGGTCGTGAGTTCGATTCTCACTGGGGGCATCGTTTTTTGTAAGGGTCTTCACAGAGACAACCTTACAAACTTTTTAGGCCTTACAAAGAAAAGCAGCTTGTTACAACAGAGTATTTTGAAGAAAAAAATTACTTCGTAATTTACCAACTATCTTTGCATGTACGCTCAAAATACTTCGCAAAGTTTTAAGCGTGTTCCTAAAGAGCTTAGTTTTATTTTTTTTCTAAGGAAGAAATTGGCAACTTAAATTCTTACAGAGAGGAGTAAAAAAGAAAGGGCCCCTCCGGGATTTGAACCCGGGACCTCTCGCACCCAAAGCGAGAATCATACCCCTAGACCAAGAGGCCTCGGTGCATGAGAGGCCGCCCAAAGGCAACGACTCGCGGGGCCTCTCCGCAGCGATGCGCGCGGCTGTACTACAGCATGACGTCACGGCCAGCTGACGCGCGGGGAAGGGAGGGGGGCGATGTGACAGGCCCACTCTCAAGGCCTCCGCGCGGGCGGGCCGGACACGAACAAGACAGGTCCGTAATCCAGAGCCGCATCGACATCGGGCAACCGGAATTACTGCAGCTTCCAACGAAGGGAAGAAAGTCCGAGGTGGATGATAATCCCCCTCCCTCCAACGTATCGCAGTGCTTGGATCTTTGATCTTCCGAAGGCCGTGGACAACAGCAGCAACGAGACGGGCCTTCCCTCGGCAAGACCTGCGGGACGACCTCTTCATATCGTCGCTCTGTCTCTCTCCCACTCATGGGGCGTTGCCGGGGGGGCACGAAGCACCACCGCCTCGCCCCTCCCCCCTTCCCTTTCACACCCCAGGGCGCCGAGGCAAAGGCAACCCCCCGTGACCGCCCCCCGCGCCAGCCCGCCCCAGTTTACTTTATATCTTTTTAAATTGATATTTATACGTCTCTAGTTACAGCAGCCGGCCGTGGGAACACTGTGGAGGGAGGAGCACCAGCCTCGCTGTCACAGTAAATAGTACAGCGTAGGCCCTCCTCCTGACACACTGACAGTGCACTGACACACGCGCCAGTAATCTCCAATCTGAATGGAGGCGCTCCTTTGTGACCACCGCGACCCCGCACGCACACTGCACGCAGCAGACGAGTCGTTTCGTCTCTCTCGCACTCACGGCGCGCCCCCTGTAGGTGCGAGAGGGACAGAGCGACGAAAACGACTCTCGGAATCAGTCTGCAGACTGCACGCAGCGCGCGCCACGGCCTGGCACGGCCACACAATGCGACGCGTGTACCTTTTGTGGTCCGCGCGGATGATGACGTCGATAGACTGTGTCATTACATCTCTATGAAGGGCGGGGCCGTGCAGGCAGGCCGCGCAGCCGACTGATTCCGAGAGTCGTCGCTCTGTCTCTCTCGCACTCATGGGGCGTCCCGTACAGGTGCGAGAGAGACAGACGACAGCCTGGCCACCGTGCGTGTCGTGACGTAGCGGCGTACTCTCTGGGCACTGGGGCGCGCGCGGGCCGCACGCGAGCTCGCCCACGCGCGACCGGCCACCACACTGCATGATGCACGGGCCGAAAACACGAAAACATGAAATTCTTTGTGGTATGTTACGAAGTCAGCTGCACCACCATAATATGGAACATTTTCACCATAATATGGAGAATCTGCACTGTTCAACATTTAGAGTGGGCGCGCGGCGGTGGCGCTCCAAACGGGACGGAGGCTTTCCCTTTCGCTCGGCAGCTCGCGCTGCTCGGCTCCTCGTCGGCGGCGCCTCGGCCGCCCTATCCGTCCGGCCATCCGGCCGAAAGGCGCGGCCGGAGCGTGACTCACCGCGAGCACCGCGAGCCGAGCCAGGTAGCGGGCCGGCACCTCCGCCGTCACAGCGGGGATGTAACTCAGTGGTAGAGTGTCTGCTTCGCATGCTGAAAGTCCTGGGTTCAAATCCCAGCATCTCCACGACGCTGATTTTTACTCCGGAAGGGGGCAACTTGCACGACGAGGCGGCGAGCGGTAACATGTGCCGAGTGCGAGGCGCCACAACGCAACAGGCGCCTCCATAGCTCAGGGGCAGAGCACTAGTCTCGTAAACTAGGGGTCGTGAGTTCAATTCTCACTGGGGGCATGAGCGCCGTCATTTTATTACCACTGTCATAAACACTCACAAAACTGCCTTACAAAAACCAAGAGGCTTGTCATTACAAATTATTTTGACCACACATAAGCTAGCTGACTTCGCAATTTACAAAACAAGTCTTCGTAACGAACTAAAGAAATTGTATGTACCTTGCATAAGCTCAAAGTAGTTTTGTAAAGATTTAAGTCCTTTCAAAGATTCAAATTTAATTTTCCAATGCCACATAACGATAACGACACCCGGCCGCTCGCGGCAACGCCGTCGCAATACTTTCATCCTAAGTGCGACTAAATGGTTCCCGCGAGTGGCGACTTGGCGGCAAAGCTTCCTGAGCGACGCACGCCCACGCGCGCCGCGCGTTCCGGCGTGTTGCCGGCGGAGTGGTCGCGTGGTCGCACACGCCGAGGGGGCGGGGCGGGGCGGGCGGGGCGGGGCGGGGCGGGGCGGGGGGGGGGAGAGGGCACGTGCCGGGTGTGGCCGGGAGAGGCGTCCGTCGAGGACGCCGGGGATGGGCTGATTATTGAATGGGCTGCTATGGCACGTGTGTGGAAGTGTGTGTGTGTGTGTGTGTGTGTGTGTGTGTGTGTGTGTGTAATGTATATGTGTGGTTGGATGCATTTGAGTCTGTTGTACTACATTCGTATTGTTTTGGAGCATTTTGACTACTTGTATACATGCATAAATCTGTGTATGGTATGGTTGGGTGGGGGTGGAGGTGGAGGTAACATGAGCACATAAACATTTTTAGATCTATAGCGATTGTTTCGGATAGGATTTGCAGGACTGGTGTAGGAGTGGTACCTGCCCTCCGTTGGGGCAGTACTATCAAACAGTGCGCGCGCGTGCGGGTCGCCACGTGACACGTGGGTCTGGACACGTGAGCGACTGGACGAACGTGGCCATCGCAGCCATTGCCGTGTCAACAAACCAACAAACCGGCCGGACGTGATTCGGACGAGTTGGCGCGACTTGTCGTCACGGCTGGAGGGCTGGAGGGCTGGAGGACGCACGCAGCGGCACGCGACCGCGGAATGGCACGGCCAGCAGACTCATGCCGAGAGTCGTTTTCGTCGCTCTGTCTCTCTCGCACCTATACGGGACGCCCCATGAGTGCGAGAGAGGCAGAGCGACGAAAATGACTCTCGGAATCAGAGTGCAGGCCGAGAGGGTGGCGGCCCGGCGGCCCGGCGGGGCGACACCGGAAGTGGCCCGGAACCTCGCCGGAACAGCCCCGCGTACAGTGTGGTGTCCGGCACGTCGCGCTGCACGTCGTGCACGTCGTCCTCGGCGCGCTAATTGGGGGACGGCAACGACGGGACGACGCGCGGGTTCGAGGCGGCGGTGGAGTGGCGGTCGTTTTGGCGGGAACCTTGCGGCGGGCAGTGCAGGCCCGTGCGAAGTGGGCCGGAAGCCCCGTGGAACCCCGGAATTCTAGACGCGTATTGAGCTCCAGAGTCACTTAATGGGACTCCAACCGAACGTGTGACCCCACCAATGGATTCCTCGTTCGGAGAGCAATCCATTGGTGGGGTCACACGTTCAGTTCGAGTCTCATTTTACGACTCTGGAGCTCAAAACGCGTCTCCATCTGGCTCACTGGGCCGCGCATTAGACCCGTGGTGGACCTGATATGCACTTTTGTTTCCTTCGCAGCCGCAACGCGCGCACGCAACGGCGGTTCCTGTACGCAGCATGCGTACCCGCGGCGTCCGCGAACCGAGTTCGTACGCAAACACCTCGGCCTGCTCCACCCCCTGCAGACTGATTCCGAGAGTAATTTTCGTCGCTCCGTCTTCCTCCCACTCACGGGGCGTCCCGCATGGGTGCGAGAGAGACAGGGTGACTCTCGGACACAGTCTGCCGCTGGCTGCTCTCGGCGCGCGCTGGCACTACTTGGCGGCGCCGAGCACTCATTGTTGCCACAATAACAATGAGGCAGCGCGGCCAGGGCGGCCCGCCAGGCAGTGCTGCGCGCTGTTTGCACTACTTCACTTACCAAGAGTGCTCGGTGGCCGCGGGCCGCCGGCCGCCCCCGCTCTAATGATAATAACACCGCACCAGTCAACGACGCGAGGCGTGGCGGCACGGCACGGCACGGCGCGGCACGGCACGGCGCCGCGGGGCGTGATTGCACATTTCGACGGCGTCGCTTCGCTTGCTTCGCTTCTCAGCGCCGCGAGCGAGCCGCCACGCCACGGCCGCGCGCAGGGGTTGGAAAAAGGAACTGTTTGCGCAGGCAGGCCGGGCATTGATTTGATTTAAATTTTTAAACTTCGGGTCGGTTTCTTTCTTTTAACAAAGCGGGGTCCGTAAGTGGATTCCCATTACAAAAATGTCTCAGCCAAATGGCCACGTACCACTACTTGACATAAATTCGTCTGAAGAGTGACGCTTTCGCAGCTTATTGGCCCCGCTCGCGCAGGGCTCATCAAAAATTGGTCGTTAGACTCGCAGTGTATCCTCCTCTACGGTCATTTTTTAGTAAAAGGCGAAAGATGAGTTCAATATGAAGGGAGACAGAAGAGGGAATGACCTGGCCGACCTCTACACTGATGCTGCTGACGCCCTGCTGGCCCATCGACGCCCACACGCCGATGTACCGACTAAGCACTGTATGATTCTTTCCCTTCCCGGCAGAAAAATGCGCACCATGTGTTTGCGGCTCACAGATGCGCGCACTCCGGCAGGCGCACGTGACCGTCACGCGCGTGCTCGGCGCGTGCACGGCGCGCACGGCGGGGCGGGGCGGGGCGGGGCGGGGCGGGGCGGGGCGGGGGCGGGGCGGGGAAGCCCGACAACAGGCTCGACGCGGATTCCACCCGCAAACCTGCAAAGTGCCGCCGAGTACCGCAGAGAGGCCGCCGTCCACCCGGCCCGCCTTTTGGCGGCTTTGGCTGCGAGGGCGGACGAGGGCGGAGCATTCCATTTTTGAATGACTCCCCGTTGTTGCACGTCAAGCCGCCCCGCCCCGCCACGCCCCGCCCCGCCACGCGCCTCTACAGATAATGTACGAGCCCTAGACTCCCGCAGCGAGACCGTGGCGCCTCCAACGAGGCCGTGGACGAGGCCGCCGCGGTGGCGGCTGTCATCCGCCTATAATTGCTACATGGTGGCCCAGAAGGCCCAGGAGGCGGAGGGGAGACCGCGCACTGACGTCTGCTGACGAGCATAGGCAGGCCAGGCCGGGCCAGGCCGTGTGACTGCTGCGGCTGCCGCCCTCCAGCCGAGCGATTCGTCGCTCTGTCTCTGTCGCTCTCACGGCTCTCTCCGCAAGGGTGCGAGAGAGACAGAGCGGCACACCGCCCCTCTGGATCCCTCGGCAGCACAGCCTGCAGCGCGCGCCCGTCGCACAGTGGGCCAGAAGACCGGTGGAGGCGGCCAAAACTCTGGGCGCGTTTTGAGCTCCAGAGTCGCTAAATGGGACTCGAACTGAGCGTGTGACCCCACCAATGGATTGCTCTCCGAACGAGGAATCCATTGGTGGGGTCGCACGTTCGTTTCGAGGCCTGCTTAGCGACTCTGGAGCTCAAAACGCGTCCAGAGTTTTGTCCGCCTCCACCGGTCTTCTGGCCCACTGTGCGCCGGTGCTCCTGCAGTTTCCTCACAGCCGCATCTGCGAGTCTGGTCTCACTGCGAACTGTCTCCTCTGGTTAGGGGCTTCTGCTGTCACCGCGAGGGAGCGGCCGCGTTGAGACGCTCTGTCTCTCTCGCACTCATGGGGCGCCCCGTGTGCGTGCGAGAGGGAGTCCCGGGGTCCGTCTTCGGGAGGCTTTCCGCCGCGCCTCCTTCCAGCCGCCGTTCAATACACTGTAGGCCAGGCTGCTTTTAGTCCTCGGCGTCCGCGAGGCCGCGGAGGAGGGCGGGACGGCCCGGGCCTTCGCCATGCGACTTTCCCAGGACGAGGACTCTCACGGCGGGGCTCTGGATGTCCTCGCCGGCACACTTGCAATGCGCGCGCTCCCCGGGGACGTGGTGCCGCGGTGCCACACAGCACGCCGACCCCGAACACGCCGTCGTCGCTCTGTCTCTCTCGCACCCCTACGGACCGCCCCGTGAGTGCGAGAGAGACAGAGCGACGAAGGCGCGTTCGGAATGAGTCCGCAGTGTGCCGCGCCCAGGGGCAGGCTGCAAGTCCTCTGGGCTTCGTCAGGACAAAACGGTGGCGGTGTCGGTGCGAGCGGAGCGGGGTGGCGCGGACGGGGACGGGGCGGTCTCGGCGGTGCTCGGGTTACACCACCGCGTCCGCGTCCGCGTCGCCGCCACCCTCGTCCCGGGGCGCGGCCCGCAGACTCCTTCCGAGAGTCTGTCTCCCTCGCACTCATGGGGCGTCCCGTGTCGGTGCGAGAGAGACAGAGCGACGAAAACGACTCTCGGAAGCAGCCTGCAGCGAATGCGACGCGACGCGGACGCAGCCGCCACTCCCACGATACAGCGGCTCAATATGTTCCTCTTTCCGCGGTCAAGCAGCGCCGATTTGATTGTCGGTCGAGATCGAGATCATCACCGTCCCGGCGGTCCGGCCACCCGCAGCCTCCCCCTTCCCCTCCCCCCTCCCCCACCACGCACACCTGCAGCTAGCGTAGAATGTGAAACCAAGCGTGGCGGTCTCTGCACTTGGTTTGACAGAGCGGGCACATTCTTAACGGCTGCTTTCAGCTAGAAAAACTGAACAGCTCCAACTAACGTACTTTAAATGCGTTTATGAGGCGTTGCAAATTTTGTTTCTGACTTTGATTGGGGACAGAGACTTGACTCGCTCAAAGTCGTCCCCGCAGAATAGGCGAGTGGCGGTCCTTTTTTCTGGTGGCGCCGCCTCGCCTCGCGCGGCTCCCACGCCCCCCGCGGGCATGCTTGGAAACATGGTGTACTGCTATGGGACGGCCCAGCAGGCGCGGCCCAGTCCCCCGGCGCGCGCGCCACCAGGGCAGCCACCAGGGCAGCCACCAGGGCAGCACCAGCGGCACCAGGACTGACTCCGAGCGACGTCGTCGTCGTCGCTGTCTCCCGCGCACCCCTACGGGACGCCCCATGAGTGCGAGAGAGACAGCGCTCGGAATCAGTCGGCAGGCCCACGCCGCGCGCACGCCGGGGAGGCCGTGCATCCCCTCCGCCCGACCACACCCTCGCCGACGAGACGAGGCGACCCTTCAAGTTGCCTCACCCACCCCTTCCACCCGGCCCGCCCCCGGCCCGCCCCCGGCGGCGCACGGCCAGGAAGTTGTAAGGAAAACATGCGCGCCACAAACTTTCCCACACATCATCATTAGATCGCGATCAGCTGCCGCGGAGTCCCGGACCAGCTCCGTCTCTGTCGCACTCATGGGGCGTCCCGCGCGTGCCACGAGGGGTGCGAGAGGGACAGAGCGACGGAGCGCTGTTTGGAGTGAGGCTCCACGGCCAGCTGGAGCAATGAGGGGCGTGAGGCTTCGCGAGGCTTCGCGATGGGGCCGCGGGGGAACCCAACCCCAACCCCAACCCCAACCCCAACATCGGCACCTGGCCGACGACGGCCCGACCAGCCTGCAGACTGATTCCAAGAGTCGTTTTCGTCGCTCTGTCCCTCTCGCACCTACAGTGGACGCTCCATGAGAGGGAGAGAGACAGAGCGACGAAACCGACCCTCGAAATCAGTCTGCAGGGCACATGCCTCACAAGGTGATGGCCGGGAAGGAAATTTCGCCACTGGAAAGAGCAAACTTTCTGAACCCTCGACCGCCGGCTTGACCTCGCGGGGGCGACCGCCGAGGACGCCGTCAAGGACGCCGTCAAGGACGCCGCGAGGCGAAGGGCGCCGAATGAATATTGAATAAGGCGATCCAGGGAAGCGAGCGGCAGCAGCGCGGCAGCGGCGTTCAGGGCGACATTAACCTTTAAGTGGGCCAGATTTTAAGAGCGTTTAGAGCGGCGCGAGCGGAGACTCGGCGAACGAGGAACGAGGAACGAGCGGCGGGGGGAATATGAATAGTGATTCGAGCGGACGGACGGACGGCGGGCGGACCGGGAGACTACACTGAGATCGGCGTTCCGCTGGTTTTACGGCGTCGGCGAGCACCTCGGCCACGTCGGGCGGGCGGAGGTAAATCGCCGACATTATTTCATTTTAATTCTGGTCCAATCACGTGATCGGCGCAGGCAGCCCCCCGGGCAGCGCACTGATTCCGAGAGTCGTTTTCGTCGCTCTGTCTCTCTCGCACGTATACGGGACGTCCCACGAGTGCGAGAGAGACAGCGCGACGAAAACGACTCTCAGAATCAGCCTGCGGGCCCTTGGGTACAGGAGCCTAGGGGTTGATGGGGGCTGCCCTGGAGGCCTCCTGATTCGCACTACTGCTGAAAGCAAAACGCAAAATCGCTGAAAAAAAAACGAAAAAAAAACAAGAAAGCGCGCGCCGCCTCTGCCGATACACTGTACGGCAGCGGCAGCAATATGACTGGGAATCGACGGGCCGGGCACGGCAGCACGGCAGTGTGCCTGCCCTTTGATCCCCTCCACCCCAAGAACCCCGAGAAGGCCAAGCAGGCCAAGGAGGCCAAGGAGGCCCGCGCTCCCCGGCCTAATCACGCTAATGGACAATCCAGGCTGCTGTGCCCTGCCCGAGCCCTGCCCGCGACAAGTGCGTGGCTGCGTGGCCGCGGCGGTGGAAGGGGCGACGACCCTTTTTGCACGGCGTCGTGACCCACATCAGCGCGGCCAACATCTCGAAACGGGTTCGAAACGAAACGCTCTCGAAACACTCACCGGGCCGACAAAGACCGGCGGAGGCGGCAACTCCGAGGGGCGCACTAAGGTCGGAAACGAACAATGCTATTTTCATTTGTGATTCTGTTTGATTTTTTTGGTGGTTTTAATTTTGAATGTTTCGCTCTTGCAAGGAACAATTATCTTCCCCAGAGAGCCTCCTTGAGTGACTCCGTTTGTCTCGTCCTGTGCGGCGTTCGGAACAGTCACGTGTTTGACTCGAGTACCCCGTAGAGCGAGAGACAGCGCGGTCTGCAAGCCCACTGCAAGCCCACTGCAAGCCCACTGCAAGCCCACTGCGGGCGCTGTGGGTGTGGGGTGGGTTCGAGGGGGGAACAGCTTCCCACATTCATTGTCCAAAATTTGACCACATTCCACATTCAGGAGGCAAAAACGCCTGTAAGTAGACAGACAGCATGTGTGGCAAAAACACGAGAAATCTTGCACATTCTTGCACATTTACACGTTTATTGTACACAAAATTTTACAGTGGGTCACCCCTCGGGTGGGTTCGTCCAGTCCGCCGGGGTCCTGCACTGCAAGCGTACGAACCAGGCGAGCAGGCTCATTTCGGGAGTCGATTTCGTCCGTTGTCCCTGTCGCACTCATGAGGCTTCCCGTATGGGCGCGAGAGAGACAGAGCGACGAAAACGGCTCTCGGAATGAGTCTGCTATGCAGGCGGCCGGTGCGTGACGCGGTGTTTCCTCGCGCACCCCGCCGTCGCGGCCTCGTCACGGCACGTCACGGCACGTCGCGGCACGTCACGGTACGTCACGGCCAGCGTGACAAACCACGCACTCGTCTGGTTACTGGCGCATGCTGCACCTGCAGGCTGATTCCGAGAGTTGTTATCGTCGATCTCTCTCTCTCTCTCTCTCTCTCTCTCTCTCTCTCTCTCTCTCTCTCTCTCTCTCTCTCTCTCTCTCTCTCTCTCTCTCTCTCTCTCTCTCTCTCCCCCCCCCGCACTCATGGGGCGTCCTGAGCAGGTGCGAGCGAGAGATTCACAGCGACGAAATCGACTCTCAGAATCAGTCCGCTGGCCGAAACGTGACTCATGACTCGTGATTCTGCACCTGCGGGCCGCACCTGCAGACGCCGCGGTGGAGAGTCGGATGCAGATAGGGCGACGGCACTCGTAAAAATGGTCCTTCCACTGTCGGCAGGTCCTAGAGTGGCCTGAAGCCCAACGCCGCCGTGACTTGGCCGTTATCGAAAATCCGACGCACTTTGAAAATCTCACAGGGTCCAGCCTATCAAGTTCATGTTCATGGGCCCTGGACAGGGGAGGAGAGGGGGAGGACAGGGAGAGGACAAGGGGGAAGACAGGGGGGAGGAGAGGGGGAGGAGAGGGGGAGAGGGAGAGAGGGAGGAGAGGGGGAGGAGAGGGGGAGGAGAGAGGGGAGGAGAGGGGGAGGGAGGGGGAGGAGAGGGGGAGGAGAGGGGGAGAGGGGAGAGAGGGGAGGAGAGGGGGAGGACAGGGAGGAGGGGGAGGAGGGGAGGAAAGGGGGAGGAGAGGGGGAGGGCAGGGGGAGGGCAGGGGGGAGCGGACAAGGGAGAGGACAAGGGGGAGGAGAGGGGGATGGGCCCCACGTGGCGCCGCAGTGGCAGAGTGCCCCCGCAGCGACCCTTCCCCGCCGCGGATATCCAAATGACAGCAGGCAGCACAAAGGCCGAGGCGGGGCCGAGGGTGACGCCGTCAGGGCGGCGTGGCGTGGCGTGGCGTGGCGGCGTGGCGTGGCGTGGCGTGGCGCGGCGTGGCGTGGCGTGGCGTTGCAGAGGGGCGGCGGGGCGAG
This sequence comes from Thrips palmi, assembly GCF_012932325.1. Classification (NCBI taxonomy): domain Eukaryota; kingdom Metazoa; phylum Arthropoda; class Insecta; order Thysanoptera; family Thripidae; genus Thrips; species Thrips palmi. Next base: position 10,534,329 of record NW_023144625.1, on the reverse strand, counting down.
GGCGAGGCGTGCGCGCCGTGCCCGGCCACGAGGCCTGTGCCTCCGTGATTAAACCCAGAGACTGCTGTTTTCATAAGCCACAAAAGCAGCGGCGTGGGCGGACGGGCTGGCGGGGACACGTCGACGCCCACCTCTGGTCACCTCTGGCGGCTGTCATCCGATTCAACCCTTTTCCACCCCGCCTGCACCGCCCGTCGCTCTCTCTCTCTCTCTCTCTCTCTCTCTCTCTTCTCTCTCTCTCTCTCTCTCTCTCTCGCACCTCTGCGGTGTCTCGGTGCGAGAAAGACAGCGGTAAAATGACGACTCTTCGGATTCGCTCGAATGGCGCGGCTCTGACGCCTGGTGTCACAGCGCGTTATCAGTCACGACGCCTCTGGTCTGTCTCTCTCGCACTCGTGCGGTGTCTCGTGAGGGTGCGGGAGAGACAGAGCGACGAAGCCCCCTGTTCGGAGTCATCGAGCCTGCGAGCAGCTCCGGACCCGGCCGCCGGGTCGTGTCGGGCGGTCGGGCAGAACCAAGTCCATACTCGGCGCCCTGACGTTGGCAAAACTAGCCGGCCTGCAGGCTGCCTCCGAGAGTCGTTGTCCTCGCTCCGTCTCTCTCGCACTCATGGACATCCCGTATAGGCGCGAGAGAGACAGAGCGACGAAAACGACTCTCGGAATTCGAATGCCGCCCGGCAGAGGCTGCCGGACTCTGTTGGCAACTATCGGGGCGCCCCACGCCACCCCGCTGGGCACAGTGGGACCGGTGGAGGCGGCCAAAACTCTGCACGCGTTTTGAGCTCCAGAGTCGCTAAATGAGACTCGAACCGAACGTGTGACCTCACCAATGGATTGCTCTCCGACCGAGGAGTCCATTGATAGGGTCACACTATCAGTTCGAGTCCTGTCTAGCGACTCTATCAAAACGCGTGTAGAGTTTTGGCCGCCTCCACCGGCCTTCTGGCCCACTGTGCTGGGGCCGAGGCCAGGCACAGCCCAGGCCCGGCCCAGGCCCGGCCCGGCGTCCGCAAACAGGCGGAAAACCCTTCGGCCGTTCTTGTCCGTTTAATTAAGTAAAAACTGCTGGCCGGGCGATTTGCCGGCCCGTCCGGCCGCCGCCATTGCCCGCCGGCCCTCCACTGCCAAGGGCCGAGAGTGCCAACAGCGAGAACGCAGAGCGTCGCAGAGCGACGCAGGGCATCCGGTCTGCGGGGACCATCAGAGCCACAGTCCCGTGTCGAATCGCGCGCTTTCACCCTCATTTTAGGTTTTTCATATTTTCTCTCGGTTCCTGATTTGAGTCGACAGGGTGAGCCGCGCCGCCCGTCGGAGTATCGATTCGCGGAGGTGGGAGAGAGAGAGAGAGAGAGAGAGAGAAGACGTTGCAGCCAGAGACCAAGATAAAGAAATAAAAATTCAGGAAGGCGGCTATGGATAGGACGGGCAGGGTAGACCGAGCTCGCCCCCTGCATCGCAAACACTCTCATACTCGGTACACGTGTGTGTGTGTGTGTGTGTGTGTGTGTGTGTGTGTGTGTGTCTGTGTGAGGGTGGCCGGGTGGCCAGACGGAGACAGAATGTCTGAACACACCGACCTGCTTCCGAAATGAGGGCACGATCAACTACACTGCCGCGCATACTCCCCTATATTTTACCCCAGCGTAGAAGACAACGGAAAACATTGTCCGAAAAGTTGCCGTTTCCAGTTTTGTCTGATCATTGTTTTGTCTCTGACTTGCGATGTTGACCCGCGCCTCGCCGACAGAGGGAAGTCCCTATCAAGTTTCAAGTTAGGGGTTCCAACTAGCAGCCTGGGGGAGCCTTCACATCCATAACTTGGACGGGTTGGAGTCCTTAGGAGGACCACCCTATGTTTATATCCAATTTGTCGTCATGAATTTCCTTTCTTCATGTGCCAGTCCAAAGTTAACCGGCAGCGTTCGGCCTTCCGTGACCGCTGTGCTCGAGGCTGTGCTGCTGGCGGCCCGTCTGGGAGCTACGTACTTGTTGAGTTGGCCGTTCTGCCGCGACGAGACGAGTCGAGTCGCCTCTCCAAAGGCTCTGAAATCGGCGGCCCTGCGCGGCCCTGCGCGGCCCTGCGCGGCCCTGCGTGGCCCTGCGTGGCCCTGCGTGGCCCTGCGTGGCCCTGCGTGGCCCGGCCTGCGCGGCCCTGCGCGGCCCTGCGCGGCCCTGCGCGGCCCTGCGCTGGCCCTGCGTGGCCCTGCGCGGCCCTGCGCGGCCCTGCGCGGCCCTGCGGCGCGGGCCCTGCGCGGCCCTGCGGGCCCTGCGTGGCCCTGCGCGGCCCTGCGCGGCCCTGCGCGGGCCCTGCGGGCCCTGCGCGGCCCTGCGCGGCCCTGGCCCTGCGCGGCCCTGCGCGGCCCTGCGCGGCCTGCGCGGCCCTGCGTGGCCCTGCGCGGCCCTGCGCGGCCCTGCGGGCCCTGCGCGGCCCTGCGGGGGCCCTGCGCGGCCCTGCGTGGCCCTGCGCGGCCCTGCGTGGCCCTGCGCGGCCCTGCGCGGTGGGGGAGGGCCCGGGGGGCTTTCTCTAGCTTGCTCGGGTTGGGGGCATTACAGGTGAAACGCTTCCATGTTTCCTTCGGGTAATGGTTTCGTCGAGAGCTTTCGAGGAGGCAAGCGAAGCGAGCGTCGCCAGAGTGTGGCCCTCGGTGACCGCGGAACCCGAGCGGACAAACCGGGGGACATTTAAAGACACTCCCCTCCCACCTCCCCCCGCGCCACCACCCCCACCCCCCAACCCCCGGCAAGCGGCTCGCCTCTTCCAATCTAAGTGAGTGGCCCTAGTCCCCACACCCTGTACTTTTGCCCCACCCCTCGGCGCCCCGCCCCGCCACCAGTTTAATCAGCAATATGGATGTGCAGGGCGTAAGGAAGAGGGCGAGGGGTGTGCGGTGCGGGAAGGGGGGGGGCACTGGAGGGGGGCGGGGAGGGGGAGGGAAGGGAATGGCTGGAGGGGAGGCGGTCTGCCGCTTGTACGCCACCCTGGAACCACCCTGGCCCGCCCTGGCCCACCCTGCCCTGGCCCGCCCTATGGCCCGTCCTGGCCCGCCCGAGGCAACGGAGGACATGGATTCCAGCCTTCCAGCCCCAGAGGCAACAAGGCGTCGCGACGCCCTATGTGCGGCGTCGGTGCATGGCGACGCATCGCTGTGTGTGAGGGTGTGTGTGTGTCTGTGTGTGTATGAGCACGTGTCTGTGTGTGTGAGTGTAAGTGTGAGTGTACGTGTGTGTGTGTGTGTGTGTGTGTGTGTGTGCGTGTGCGCAAGGTGCATATGTGTGCGTGAGCGCGCGCACGGTCCTTTTGCACTGCTCCCTCAGTGACACTCGGCTGGCGGGGCTGTATGATAAAGTGGAGGCTGCCAAGAAAAGTTCCTCGGCGGAGAGGAACAATTTCATTACAAACAGATAAAAGGCCTATTCCTCCGGCGCGAAAGTGGAAACTTTTGGTGCGCGCATCGAGGCCTCGCCTCTGGCCGTTAAAATCTGGCCGCGCCGCTCCGCCGACCGGAAGTGGACCGGAAGTCCAAAGGGAAGGAGTCGGCGAGGAGGCCGGCGAGGCGGAAACGAGGCCGGAAGAGCAAATCAATTGCGGACGCCAATCGGCGAGGCAGCGCACAGTGGGCCAGAAGACCGGTTGAGCGGCCAAAATTCGAGACGCGTTTTGAGCCCCAGAGTCGCTAAATGGGACTCGAACCGACCGTGTGACCCCACCAATGGATAGCTCTCCGAACGAGGAATCCATTGGTGGGGTCACGCGGTCGGTTGGTGTCCCATTTAGCGACTCTGGGGCTCAAAACGCGTCTCGAATTTTGGCCGCTCCACCGGTCTTCTGGCCCACTGTGCAGCGCGGCGCGTCGCGGCCAGAGACCGGGGCAGAGATCGGCTGGATGCCTCCCCTGGGCGTGCTGCGGACTGAATCCGAGAGTCGTTTTCGTCGCTCTGTCTCTCTCGCACCTGCACGGGACGCCCCATGAGAGCGAGAGAGACAGAGCGACGAACACGACTCTCGGATTCAGTCCGCAGGGCCGCGACGCCTCGCGCGGTTGCGGCGAAAGGAATCGCGGGGAATCGGGGAACAGGGAGAAATAATGTGCCGGTTTGGTTCCGGTCCTATAATCCCGAGTTAGAAGTGAGCCCAGTGTACAGTCGAGAAAGAACGCTCTGGACCCACTAACACTTGAAATAAGGTAATTTTGCCAAGAAAAAAAGAGGATGCAGTCAAATTCCCCGGACAGCATTTTTGAACGTGAGGAACGCAGGGTGGCAACCCTGAGTGTCGAACCCCGGCCCCCAGATCCGAAAACCAGAGCCTCTACGCTCTCGGCCACCGCGTTTCCAAAGCAGAGCCCTGTGATTGGTGATCGGCCCTGCGCAGCGCCGCAATCAAAGACGCGTACTTGTTTATGAATGAGCCTCGCGCCGCCGCGGCCGCGCCTCGCCGCTGTTTTTGCGTGATGGGCTCCGCCATGGCTCCGCGGCTCCGCGGCTCCGGCCATCAAACTTTGATCGTGTTTTGCGTTCGCGGCGTTCGCGGCGTGCGGCCGTGTGGGCGGAGCTCTGCTGCGGCCGAAGCCAAACCTCAAATGATTCGTTTTTGCGCCGCCGAACCCGAAATCGCTGGGCCGGCCGGGCCGGGCCAGGCCAGTACGCCAGGCAGGAAGCCAGGCCAGACCACCGCCGCGTATGCGGCGTGTTTGGTCCTCGATTATTCCATCGTGCTCGCGAACGGCGCCGTGTTTTTGTTTCAATCCCCGCCGCCCGTTATCCATCGCGTCAATTCGCAATGTTTTCATCATTTTATCCGCATTGCTCGTTCGTTAGCACGGGTCGCCAGCTTTCAATCACGCCGTCGCCCAGCGCCGCGGGAAATACCGACCAAATTCGAAACAAGTCGCGGAGGAGCGGAGAGAGGAGGGGGAGCAATCACCCTGGAACCCCGCCGCCGACAAGGTAGGCAAAAAGTCTCACGTGGCCACTGTAAATAAGCAAATTTTGCTGTTCTAAAAAGGGCGCCGTAAGCGACGCGCGTCACCGAGGACGGGACGAAGGGCCTAAGGGCTGGAAGGTATGTAGGGACTGGAAGGGCTCGGAGGACTTAAAGGGATGGAAGGGCTCGAAGGACTTAAAGGGATCGAAGGGCTCGAAGGACTTAAAGGGATGGAAGGGCTCGAAGGACTTAAAAGGATGGAAGGGCTCGAAGGACTTAAAGGAATCGAAGGGCTCGAAAGACTTAAAGGGATGGAAGGGCTCGAAGGACTTAAAGGGATGGAAGGGCTCGAAGGACTTAAAGGGATGGAAGGGCTCAAAGGACTTAAAGGGATGGAGGGGCTGGAAGAACTGAAAGGATGGAAGGGCTCGAAGGGCTGTAAGAACTGGAAGGGAAATCAGTGGCCGAGTGTCTCCCGCAGGCGCGGCCCTCATCGCCCGCAAACTTGGTTTACTTCGTTACGAGCGACATCACCAACAAGGATGAAAAATTGATGGGGCGTAGGCGGCAAGGGGCGGCAAGGAGAAAGGGAGGGAGGGGGGCACCGGCGGGCCGAAGTCCGACGAGACACGCGGAGAACACGGCCTGCAGGCTGCCTACACTGCCTACAGCGCGGCGGCGGCGCCCCCCGCCCTTCCCTTTACTTTATGCCTTCCTTTTGGCGGCTCCAGAGACGCCGAAAAAAGGAGGAGGAGGAGGCAACTTCCAGCGGGAGCGTGGTACCATAACCAAGATGGCGGCGCCGACAATGTAAAGTGGGAATTGGAGGCCTACCCTCGGCCCCCCCAAGCTGCCCCGCACGGTCTGCGGGAGGTCGCGAGGAGGCGTCCGAGGCGGGGCGGGGCGGGGCCGTCCTTGTGTTGCCCTGTCCCGCAGTTTGCTCGGCGAATTTCCCTAGAGGCGCGCAACCTTCCGCCATCAAGCACTAGAGTCGCTCTTAGAATTCCCGGCCACAAATTGGCCGCGCAAACCGCTAATCTAGCGTCCGGCCTCGGCCGCCTCGAGTGCTCATCACTCTCCGTCCGGGCGGTGCCGGCGGGGCGGCCCGCTGCCGTGCAGTGCACTGCCCCGTCGTCGTCTTGCCCGGCCGGCCGGCAGCGCAGCAACACGCGCAGGGGTTGGGTTGGGCGGGGCGGGGCGGGGCGGGGGGAGGTGAGGCGGGGTGGGCCAGGGCGAGGGCGCTGGGGTCCGAGCCGTTTGGGCCCAACGAGGCGTTGGAGGGCCGTCGTCCCGCTGCAGCCGTCCCCCGTCCACCCCTGCGCCCTGCGACAGTGTAGGGTTAAAGAGCGTGCACGCGGGCCGGGCGGCCAGGCCATGATGGCTGCCAGCGTGGCGTTGCGGGGCGGTCCTTTTCGGTGCTTTCAAGGCCGCCTCCAAGATGGTGCGAGGGTGCAGTCGGTCATGTGACCTTGCACGCACCCGGCATAACAGTTTGACAGGACGTCTTCGTCGACGGCCCAACGCATATTGTACACAACGCGGCTGATTATGAACAACCTCTTGTCGCACAGTCAAGGGGCATCCCGCATGAGGTGCGAGAGAGACAGGGCGACGGCATGGTTCATGGCATGGTTCATGGACTCACCCTGCAGGGCCTTGTTGGAGGACAGCAGCGCGAGCAGCACGTCCGGGGCGGGCGCGGGCATGGGGACGAGGGGCGCCATGGGTCCGACGGCGTGCGGCCCGACGAGGCCGTGAGCAAGGCCGTGGCCGTGAGCGTGGCCGTGCGCGGCGTGAGCGTGGCCGTGAGCGTGGCCGGCGTGAGCGTGGCCGGCCCCGGGGTGCGGCGTCAGGGACAGGGCAAGCATGGTGTCGGCCGGCGCGTCCGCGCGCCTAGCCACGTCCGCCCCCTCCCCGACGCACCCCGCAGCACCGCCGCGCGAGGCCACACCCAGGATGCCGCTGACCGGTTGGCCCCGGAGCACGCCGACCACGCCGTCGCTGAGGCCGCGGGCACAGCGGAGCCTGAAAAGCGAAAACAAATAAATTAAAAGTTGAAGGCCGGCGGACTGATTCCGAGAGTCGTTTTCCCCGCTCTGTCTTTCACACACATATGTGCGACGCCTGTTGAGAGACAGGGCGACAACGACTCTCGGAATCAGTCTACAGCAACATGAAATGACGCGCAAGACTACGAAACAGGTGAGTGAACCAGCAGGCACATCGCAGAGTCGTTTCGTCGCTGTCTCTGTCGCTCTCATGCGGTGTCCGGTGAGGATCAAACTCAGAGGGGCGCGGTGTCGCCCTACATCAGTCGCAACAAGGAAGCCTCCCTACCCCTCCCCTTCCACGAGGGCAAAGGACGTAAACCGGTGCGCGGCGCGCGCGCTTCGCTGGCGAGGCTGGCAATGAAAACCAGCGAGACGCTGCCCGTTAATGCCGGCCCTAGACCGGCCCTCTGGCCCGGACGTGCCACAGTGGGCCAGAAGACCGGTGGAGGCGGCCAAAACTCTAGACGCGTTTTGAGCTCTTAAGTCGCTAAATGGGTCTAGAACCGAACGTGTGACCCCACCAATGGATTCCTCGTTCGGAGAGTAATCCATTGGTAGGGTCACACGTTCGGTCCGAGCCCTGTTTAGCGACTCTGGAGCTCAAAACGCGTCTAGAGTTTTGGCCGCCTCCACCGGTCTTCTGGCACACTTTGCGTGCCGAGGGAGACGTGCCCACCTAACCTAACCTGGGGTCAGCTTTTGTGCTCTTTTCAGTTTTATCAAGGGAAAGGGTGGAGTAGAAACAGCAGCAGCAGAGAGTAGAGTAGAGTAGAGTATTGCGGTCAGGTTCGGATCCGCGGTTTTTCTAGAGAGGGGGTAAGGTAGTATCTTTTGCCTACTACAGGGGGAGAGAGGTGCTTGTCGCACCTTCTAGTATCCGAGGAGAGGGTAACTACCCCTAATGGCCCTCCCTTACAACCGCAACTGCCAAGCGCCAGCGGTCGCAGCGGCCGTGCCATAGCGACCGAGGCCTTGGTACACAGCCGCCCTGCTTGAGTCTGAACCTGGAGGGAATCACGTCGGCCAACCTCCTTTACTTTGGGTGCGGTGAGCGAGTCGACCCTACAGTGAGCCAGCACGGCCAGGCCAGGGCCCAGGAGGACAACGTGACATGAACGACTCCGCGAGGCTCCGCGAAGCGTGGCGGGCCGAGCCAAAAGGACGTCGCAAAATTTTACGACGCGGACAATGGGGAGGTCGGAAAATGTATCATCCCTGCGGCGCGGCGTCGCGCTGCGGCGGGTCGGGCCGGCAGGCCGTGGCCAGGGCGTGGGCGTTAGGGCCCTGGCGGCGTTTAACGGGCCGCCGCACTTGGAGCACTTTACGGCCTCGGCCAGCACCAGCAGACTGATTCCGACGTCGCTCTGGGTCTGAAGGCGTGCGAGAGAGACAGAGGTGTCCAGCCTGCAGGAGGGGGCGCAGCCAGAGCGCGGCGTGGACCTGCAAAGGCAAACGCAAACACACGCACCGAGTGAGGTTATGTCGGCCGGGCGGCTGCGCGCTGCGCCTACGCTGCGTCAGTCCAGGTCCCTAGGCGCGCGGGGCGGGGCGCGCGGCCGGGCGGGCGTCGTCGCTGTCGCTGGCGTCGAGTCGAGTCCGCGCACCGCGAGTCGCTATAGCAAGTCGTCACGCGCCTCGTCACGCCCAGTCACGTGACGCTGGTCACGTTGCAGCGTTGCCGCGACCGTCTCATGACTGCCTCTGGAGGGTTGCGGCGCTGCGGCGCCCCGGGGGCTCGGGACTGGACCGTCGGGACGCTAGGCTACGCCAGGCTGCGCCAGGCTACGCTGGGCGGCGCGCTGCGGGACAGGCCGGCCTCCGCCTTCGCCGGGGGCTGCATGGCTGCGCCAGGCTGCGCGGCGTGGAGCCCTGCTCGCTGCCGAGGCGGAGGGCGGGGACGGCGGCGGGGTGGTGCGGGCGGCTCGCTTTCTCCTCCATGCACACGCCCCAGCTCCGCGTTGCGCCGCGGCCCGCCGCCCCGCCAGGCCGCCACCCCGCCGCGTCCCCATTGGTCGGCGCCGCGCCGGAGAGGGAGGCCGCCGACGAGGAGGGTGGTGAAGCAGGCGAAGCTGGCGGGGACGCAAGCGGGCCGCGGACGCATGCGCGCCGACGCCCTCCGCTACGGCCCCACCCCGCCAGCAGTCCATTGCCGTCGAGCCGCGATTTTGTCTGCCAGATTTCAGACGAAAAGGGAAAAGCGCTTCTGCACTTTTCCGGAGGCTTTTCCGCTTTTCGCTTTTCAGCGCGGATGTGTCGCCCGCACCCCGCCGCGCCTGCGATGCCTTTCCGACGGGCAGGAACGGGGACACCCTTGCAGTGCAGGCCACCATGCGCCGCTCTTGTCGTTCTGTCTCTCTCGCACTCACGGGGCGTCCCGAAAGGGCGCAACAGAGACAGAGCGACGAGGGCAGTGCTCAGCCTGCAGGCCGCGCGATGCAGGCCAGTCGAACAGGCCTGCGACCGGGACTGCCTGCCCGCCGGGCGCCGTCGCACAGTGGGCCAGAGGACCGGTGGAGGCGGCCAAAACTCTAGGCGCGTTTTGAGCTCCAGAGTCGCTAAATGGGACTCGAATCGACCACTACAACGGCCGTCTTCCTCTCCTTCTGCCCGGCAACCCGATAATCTCCGTTCGCCTTCGTGGCAGCGCAGCAGACTGATTCCGAGAGTCGTCTTCGTCGCGCTGCCTCTCTCGCACCTGTATGGGAGTCCCCATGAGTGCGAGAGAGACAGAGCGACGAAAACGACTCTCGAAATGAGTCTGCTGGCTGCGCATGGCGGCACGGCCCCGGATTCGCAGCCCGACCGACGCCACGCCGACGTTGGGCGTGAAAAGGGGAAGATGACACGCCGCGACGGGGACGGGACGGAATCCCGGGAAAAGCGGAGCGCCGCGTCGGCAGACTGGTTCAGAAAGTCCTATTCGTCGCTCTGTCTCTCTCGCACCCAGGCGGGACGCCCCATGAGTGCGAAAGAAACAGGGCGACGAAAACGACTCTCGGGATCGGTCGGCTGCCTCGCGCGCCGCCGCCCCGCCGCGCCCGGGACTGGGACTGGGACGTCGGAGACGTCAGGCTGTCAGTCAGGCAGCGAATTATGCGCTCGGCCCGACTTAGTTTCGCTAATGACTTTCCTGTCACGGCTGGTTTTGCCGCTTTTTCCAGACGCCGCGTCGTCTCCATCCCGGTGCTCGTCTTTCAGAGCCACCGCGGGGCGGCGCGGCGGCGCAGAGGATGAGAAATTCGCCGCGTCAAAGTGTCGGCCGGGGCGAAGCGGCGGAGCGAGCGACCCAACCGAACCGCGAACAGTGCTTTGCCGCTGTCTCTCTCGCGCTCTCGGGGCATTTCCGCACGGGTGCGAGAGAGACATACGGCCGGCCGCTGGCCCTGGAGGCCCTGGAGGAAGACGACGTCGACCACGTCGCGGTGAGGCGGGGCGAGGTTCGACCGGCTGGACCTCGGTTGGCGGTAACCAACTGCAGACTGATTCCCAGGACCGTTTCCATCGCTGTCTCTCTCGCACCTACTCGGCCCGCCCCACTAGTGCTAGAGGCACAGAGTGACGAAGACGACTCTCGGAATCAGTCAGCTGGCAAACCAGGGATCCTTAACTTACCTCATAAGGGCATCATAACGTTATCATAAAAGTTATTACCCTTAGCTTCTAACATCTTTTCAAAAGGGTAAGTTATTTTTTTATGTCTCGAATTTGTGTGGATATACTTTTGCAAGTACTTTCAGAAGTCCGAACCCTTAACCTATAGCGAACATTGTCTTGTTACGTTATGACAGCAGTGTTAGTTAAATGTTGAGTTAAGTTAAGGATCCCTGTAGCAAACCGGGTCGCGAAATTAAGACAAGACGGGCCCCGCGCCCTCGCTCCGTCATACAAGATAGACGCCGCCAGTCCGCCTGATGACTGCGGAGCGGACTGCGGTCCCCAGCGCCCTCTCCTGGCCGAGGGCCTTCAAGCCTCGAGCCTTGAGGTCAGCGTGCAGAGCGGTGCAGAGCGCCTTGGCATTATTCCGAATCAAGCTCCTGGAACGTGTCTGAAATATGTACGGCGCGGCGCTCGCTCCGCTCGGCGTGCTCCTCGCGGCCCCGGCCGTTCAAACAGAGGAAGTACGAAACGCAGAACGCAGCGCGACGCAGCGCGCGGAACCAGGGAGAAGGAACCAGCGGACTGATTCCGAGAGTCGTTTTCGTCGCTCTGTCTCTCTCGCACCCTTGCGGGGCGCGGCGACAAGAGTGGGAGAGAGACTGCTCGGAGTCTGCTGCGGCAGCACGGTCTGAAGGACACATGCCGACCCGCGGAAACAGTGCCCTCATCGCTGTCTCTCTCGCACCCCGACGAAACTCCCAACGAGTGTGAGAGAGACAGAGCGAGGGGCGCACCGTTTGGAATCAGCCTGCCCAGGCCTGCCGCTCCACGGCCAGAAAATGACATCCCGGCAGCGGGCCGACGGACCGACCAGGGAGGCAGCAGCATCAGGAATGAAGAGGAGGTCGGCGAGATTTGGCGAGGGCCACGTTCCGCAGCAGCAGCAAAAAAAAAAAAAAAAAAAAAAAAAAGAAGAGAAAAACTAAATCCACCCCCTCGATGTTTCCGGAAATGCACCTGTTCCTTCCGGAAGTGCGGTCCCGGTCTCTTTCTCCCGGTTTTCACGCCTGCACTGTAATGCAGTCGTGTTGTGACGCCGTAATGCTCGCATGTAATTCATCTTCGCGCTTCGTTAGTTCTGGCCGGGGGAGGGAGAGAGAGAGAGAGAGACAGACAGAGGGAGAGGGGGGAGTGGCTTCCTAGCTTCACCTACCCCCTGCCAGCGCGCTTTACAAAACACCGCGGGGAATACTAAAACACTCGACAACACAATGTCCCCCTCCCTCCCGCGCCCTCCCCTGCCTCTCCTTTGACTTGGTCGTTTTGATGGATTAACTCAACGCGTGTTCCCCTTGCCCACCCCCGCACCCCGCCCCAGTCGTATCTCTGGCGGCGGTACTTTGTTTTCTCCGTCTCTCTCTCTCTCTCTCTCTCTCTCTCTCTCTCTCTCTCTCGCTCCCTCTCTCCATCTCTCTCGCTCCATCTGTCGGTGGCTGGTGTAACGCGTCCCAGTGATAAAGCGCTGCGAATAAAAACGTCCTCTCTGACTTATCTATGTATATCTGGCGCCCGGGCTTTCACCGCCACTGCACCGCCAATGCCGCGCGTCTCTGTCGCCGAGCTACCAACAGCAGGCTGATTCCGAGAGTCGTTTTCGTCGCTCTGTCTCTCGCGCACGCATAGGGCGTCCCGTGTAGGTGTGAGGGAGACAGAGCGACGAAAACGACTCTCGGAATCAGTCTAGAGCGCGCTGCGCGGCGATGCGCGTTGTCCTGTCGACGCCGACACGCCGCTGACGGACTCGGCCGTCTCGGCCATACCCCGCACCGAAAAGCGTAAAATGAAACTTGGGACCTTTTTCTTGTATCGCTCCGCAGACATTTGGTTCTTCGCGCGCTTATTCCGTGCGGAGTGCGCGAACAGGTCGGCCTTTCAAAGCGAGCGCCTCTCTGATAGGCCAGGAGAGGCCTTTGTTGCCCGGATTGGTAGCTAGCCTCGTGGTGCGTAGAGCCCTGCATCAATCCGAAGTGGACGTAGGGCTCGCCGTGGCGGGTAGGCCGCGAGGTGAGGAGCCGCGTCGCGCGGGCCGGCATACCCCTGCCATTACCATTACCATTACGGGCTGGGCCAGGCGCTGAGGACTTGGGGAAGGACACCCGGACGCGTCGAATGGGTTGCCTATCCCAACGGCGCTCCGCCGCCTGCCGAGCGATTCTGGCGAGGGTATACAGGGGGATTGTCGCTGTCTCCCCCGCACCCAATGAGTGAGACAGAGACAGAGCGGCGCACAGTGGGCCAGAAGACCGGTGAGGCGGCCCAAATTCTAGGCGCGTTTTGAGCTCCAGAGTCGCTAAATGGGACTCGAACAGAACGTATGACCCCACCAATGGACGGCTCTCCGAACGAGGAATCCATTGGTGGAGTCACACGTTCGCTTCGAGCCCTGTTTAGCGACCCTGGAACTCAAAACGCGTCTAGAATCTTGGCCGCCTCACTGGTCTTCTGGCCCACTGTGTGACGCTCGGCAGTGGGTATACAGCCTTCCCAGTCTCGGTTCTTTCTAGAAATGATTGTCCAACGCGAGCGTTTCTGCAGCCATGCACGGATCATCCAATCCAGGATTTTCGAAGAGTTTCATGTCAATTCGTTTGGCCTAATTTCCTGGCTGCATTATCGCATCCGAAAGCGGGGACTCTCTCTCTCTCCCTTCCGGTCCCCGCTGCGTGGGCCTCTACGTGGGCCTCGCGGCACGGCGTACGGCGTGGCACTGGGACGCATTTATCACTTGGCAGGGGAAGGCTGTGGCACGCTTCGCAGCCTCGGCCTCGGCATGGCAGTACAGGGCAATGCAGGGCCTGCCGCCTGACCTGCCCCTTCTCACCTCCGAGTCCCCGACATTCTCGACTTGTCGCGACTATTCCATTTTACCCATTACAGTTTTCCACCTATCGTAAGTTGGAGCCGATTTTTAAAAAGCCTTGACATTTGTAAATGAGAATTGTCTCTGTTTGATACATTTTGATAGTGGATGTGGAGAAAAAATAAAGTTTGCTTTAAGTTGAAAATACATATATTACATCTTTACAATCCTCAGAGCACAGTAATCCTGTGTAATAAAATATATACATCACAGAAATGTTTTATGCCAAATACATCCCCCCATCCAAAGATCACTCAACATCCATGTTAATGCTGGCAAGGTCTATGTCACCACCCCACATGTCTTCTTCTTCCGCCTTCTCAATTTTCACGGATTTGTTGGTGGGTGTGTGGCCGTAGCTCGATTGGGTGGACGACTGGGTGGACGATTGGCTTCCAGCTGAACAAGAAAACCAAGATCAGTTAGTTGAGAGTGGAGCAGAGAGGAACACTTACGGGAAGATCTAAACAAATTGATATAGGTAAACCAAATTTTTAATGTCCTTACATTCTACTTTGATGCCAGGTTTGTTCCCAAGGGCAACCTGACTTTCTTCAAAGTATTGGTTTGGGTGCTGTATGCCACTTGATGGTTTCCCATGAGTTGCTTCAAAATATCTCCCACAAGCAACCTGATAATGGCTATTCTTCACAAGATCAGATATTTCTGCAACATCTGGAAGAAAATAATGAAAGAATTTAGCATTAGTAAGATTTTGCCTTGAAACTATAGGGAGAATGAATTTGACTGTTTAAAGAAAACCTACATTGAGGTGAGAGACCATAAGCTTGTAATTTGTTGGCCAGGATTTTCACATCAGAATGCTTGTAAGGACATCCATGAAAATCTCCTGGGCCAACACTTGAGCAAATTATTTTCATGCAACTGTATGGTGTGTAATTTGTTCGTTTTCCTTCCTGTCCATAGTTGTACCGAACATTGTAAGCATACTGCTTTTCAAACTGCAACCAACAAATTTTCAAAAGATAAACAAGGCGTCCTGAAATGCTACAAATTTTTTTAAATATGCATTTGAAAATTAGCTGTTCGTTTTAATGAACTTGAAACAATTTCCTGACCTTTTCAACATCCATAGATTTAGTGAACTCATCACGCCAAAAGCGCATTGCATCTTGCAGAGTCACACCAATGCCTTTCAGAAATAGGCCATACTGTAATCGGCCCAAATGGCGCAAATGATGGTTGGCACGTAGAGCGTCATGAAGAAATCTCATACACAATGGATATGAAGTTTTGGCATGCTGTGGGATGAGATTAAAGGAATCAATAAATTTTCACTCTTGACAACCAGATAAAATAAAAGTAAATTGAACAGGGCATCACCTTGTCTAAGTCTTCAATGCAGATTTCCCCACCTTTGGGTGTTTTGAAATCGTCTCCTGCATAACTGGTGTGTAGCCCTTTAAGGAGAGGTGCCAACCTTTCATCATCAATACTAGGAAGCCGTCTGTAAGTCATCTAGAAGCAAAAACACCCATTATAAAAACAAAGGACTCCACAAAATTTGAAAAATGTTGCATATCACAAGATTACAATAGTGTACCATCAAAGCCTGTCCCAATGATGCCCGAAACACTGACGACATGACTGCAACAAATTCAGAGCTCGGAATGTATGCAAATCCAGCATGAACAAAGACCTTGCGAGATCTTACAAGTTCCAATACATCAGTAAAAGGTACACGGAAGAAGTCTTTCTCTGACAATAAAGACATTGACATATTGTATGTTGAGTCGCATAATCCTTCTTTCACAGTTTCTTTTTCCTCTGAAGATATCTGCAAAGTATTATTAAAATAAATAAAACCATTCCGTTAAAAGTTGCAAGACACATGAAATTATGTAACAAGTTTATTACAGGGGAGTAACAGAGATTGTTAAGATTCAGGAATGCCCGAACTTCTTCAGCATTCAATGACATAAAACGTAGCTTGAAGAGATCTAGTTCACGAGCTATAAACCAGCGCCGAAGATCATCTGTTCGGCAATATGCTAATCGCAAGATAAAGTGAGACAGATGATCCCGCTTGCGATACTGCACTTCAGCTTCAGTCTGCTTACAGGTCGGAGCAGTACTCTAAAATGAACAAAACAGAGAGAAATGAAAAAACTCATGGATGTAAAAGTACCATAGTGCAATGGAAGAAAAAGATTCTGCACTACGTACTATTTTAAAGATATGTTTCAAGCCTTGCTTTGTCAATTCTTCACAAAGGGCAGCCTTCCATTCATCAGAAAATTTATTGGCTCCCTTCAAGTTTGCCAGTTCTATACATCTCAGCACTGTTGTGAAAGAAAATAATTTCAGAGGATTAACAGAGCATTACAGTGCAATTTGTTTTTGCTGAACTTAAGATGAGACAGTAAACAGAATATTAATGGAAAAAATACCTTTTAGCCTTTCAAGAGCTAGTTCCTCAAATGCGGATAAAGTTATGTCACTGATAGGAGGAACAAAATACATTTGCAAGTTGTGAGGGTATAGCTCTGTCAGACTGCCCGTAGCAACCTTAGGGACTTTTCTGCGGCGGGAAATGTCCATATTGCTGAAAATGGGAGTTACTGTTAGAAAGATGTAGTGAACAAAGATAAATGTAAACACACAAAAAATTAAACAACAACAGTACCTAGGTTAAGGATGTTGCACTACTGTAGTAATACGATAAAAAGCTCTGGCAAGGTATGCAGGTAAAAGCATCCACGGCCCAAGACTGAGCTAGATGATCTTCGTTAGTGTAAGATGATTATCAATGAAATCAACGTCAAATAAGCTTTACTTTCAAGATTAAAAGGAAGTTCTGTAGTACGGAGCCAAAAACTCTGTTGGCGCCAAAATCGGCTGCTAGCGATGGCTGAGGCGCACCAACCTGACGACAACAACCAAGGCGTTCATGTCGGGTATGCACACGACAACAAAATGATAGGAAAAATTTAAAAACACTAAAATTTTTATGAAAGCTTTTTTTTCACAGACGTGACAGGAAAGCCCGGTTCACCCTCTTAAATGATAATTGTTTTGCTTTCTACGTTGGCGATGCTGGAGTTCCTTCGACGCCTTCTAGCACCTGTCACTCACGGCTTCGTGGTCCGTGAGAAATTTGCAGCGCAGCAGCAGCAGCGATGCGGTGATGAATGGCGATGCATCCGTCTGTTCGTTTCATTGAGTGAAAATGCGACTTTGCTATGTGAGGTGAAATGTGTTTAGGTTTGACAAGTGTGTGCGGTGGTTATTTCTGCGCCGCTCCAGATGTGTTGTTGGCTCGCCTTCATCGCTGTGGGCTCTCAAGAGGATAGGCCTAAATCGTGGACAAGCCACCCTAGGTCCCCTCGGTTTCATAATGGCTGCAAATAGAAACCGAGCTACTCAACACAAAAATATATCATCAATTTTGTCCAAACTGCATGGAGCATTTGCTGACGCGATGGCGCCGCCCAAATTAGCGACGGACAAGAGAACTTTAGACAAAACATGGAAACTTATGGACAAAGTGGTGAAACTCTGTCAACATCAGAAAATGAACCTCAAGAACTCTCCTCCTTTCATTTTGGACATTTTACCGGATACGTACCAACGTCTTAGATTAATTTATTCCAAATATGAAGATAAGATGATTGTGCTTCACAGCAACGAGCACTTTAATGTGTTTATTGTAAATCTGATGAGAAAATGCAAACAGGCCATCAAGCTGTTCAAGGAAGGAAAAGACAAAATGTTTGATGAGAACTCACATTACAGAAGAAATTTAACTAAACTGAGTCTTGTGTTCAGTCATATGTTGAGCGAGCTAAAAGCAATATTCCCCAGTGGAACATTTGCTGGAGATCAGTTCCGAATCACAAAAAGTGATGCTGCAGATTTTTGGAAAAACAACTTTGGTAACAGGTAAGGTTATGATATTCCAAGCACTTTCTCAACAACTGTTACTTTAATTTCTCTCTAATTTCCATGCTATCATTATTTGATCCCAAGTTTAAGATTGTATTCCCAATAATTCCTTTTGGTTCTTCTTGTATTTTATCCTGTATCTTAAGCACATTTAGGACTAACTTACGTTTGTTTAAATTTGCAGTACTCTTGTTCCATGGAAAATTTTCCGGCAAGCATTAAATGAAGTGCATTCCATCAGTTCTGGATTAGAAGCCATGGCACTAAAATCTACCATTGACCTAACTTGTAATGATTATATCTCAAATTTTGAGTTTGATGTATTCACAAGGTTTGGAACTGTTATATCTTTGGAAACCTAAAATATTTATATTTTCTCTTTATGCAAAATGGTTGTTATTGTTCTGTGATTCCTTTTTCAGACTTTTCCAGCCTTGGACAACTCTGCTCAGGAATTGGCAGATCCTGGCAGTTACTCATCCAGGTTATGTTGCATTCCTTACCTATGACGAGGTCAAAGCACGGCTTCAGAAATACATTAACAAACCCGGAAGCTATGTTTTCCGATTGAGCTGCACAAGGCTAGGGCAGTGGGCAATTGGATATGTCACAGCAGATGGGGACATTTTACAAACTATTCCTCAAAATAAATCTCTCTGTCAAGCGCTACTTGATGGGTACAGGGAGGGTTTGTAAGTACAATGCTTTTTTTGTTGTAAGTTTTTTTCTGAATATTGCATTTTTCAACCTTTATATATTTACTTTTGTGATTCATTTACAGTTACCTTTATCCGGATGGTCGGAATGTCAACCCTGATCTATCTTGGGCCGTTCAACCTACTCCTGAGGACCACATCGCTGTTACTCAAGAGCAATATGAACTCTATTGTGAAATGGGCTCCACATTCCAACTGTGCAAAATTTGTGCAGAAAATGACAAAGATATTCGCATAGAGCCTTGCGGGCACTTACTTTGCACACCATGTCTAACATCATGGCAGGTATGTGTCACTATCACAGCACTTGACTGTTTTCCAATTTTTTATCATTCCTCTGAAATGAATTTCTATACTTTTCTGATATCTCTGTTCTCGTCACAGGATTCTGAGGGTCAGGGTTGCCCATTTTGCCGAGCAGAGATTAAAGGCACTGAACAAATTGTTGTAGACCCATTTGACCCGAAACGACAGCATAAGGCTAGTTCTCTACAACAAGTTGTCGACCTTGACGATGACGATGGCGATACTTCAGAATAGCATATAGCCTCCGCTGCCGCCTTAATAGATTCCACCTCATCCGCTTCTTCTTCTCCTGTACCACCACCAAGGCCTCCAAGAACTGATACACCTCCGTGTCCACCGCGGCCTCCCAGGTATGGGCGGCCACCAAGACCTCCTCGACCACCTAGACCACTTCTGCCTAAATCATGAAACTTTTATAGGAGTTGTGTTGTCAGTGTTCTTCTTCTGGTGGCCTTAAATGGAAGCAATAATATTTAGTGGTGGTTGGTTCTTTGTTTAGCAGTATCAGTGTTGTGTTCACTTCCAAGCTTACCTTGTGCAGTTTAGTACCAGGCTGGGCCTGGTATTTCTTGTTGTTTGATTTCCATTTTATTGCTAGGCTGGTCCTGGCTATGCTGCTTCATATGATAAATGTTGATGTTGATTCCCTTTTTAGTAGACTTATCAAGTATATATTTTTAATATTGACAGAAGTGGAATATTCTAAATAACAATGGTTCAAATTGCAATAGGTAGGCTTGGACTGAACTTTGGTTAGTATTTACTCTTAGCTCTTCGGTGTTAACTGGAATGCTGAAGACCTATATGTTTTCTTACATTTCATTCGCATCCATACTTGAATGGCTATAAACCATTTCAGTTCCTATCAGTACCAATTTGGTTGGACATCACTGACTCATATCATTCAAATCTAATCATAATTCTGTTCTCAGCATGTCTGCATTTTCAGTCATATTTGTTATGGACTTGAGGATCTAAGTTTCATCATTGGTCATAATCCTCTAACCTTGACTGTGAAAAATGTTTATTTAGTTTGCTGCATTTCTTTTCACTTATTTCATTTTTGTTGTTGCTGATTACACTGAAGTTTGCACTAGGTGAAACAGTTCTTCCATCGTCTGAAGTGTATGAGCTTGTATTGTTTGTAAACATTATCATCCGCAACTGTATCTATTTAAATGCACACTAGTTGCTTAAATTGTGTATAATTATATTGATTCATGCTTTTATATATATGTATACATATTTATAATTTCTCTTTATTTCCTCTTAAAATGTTAATCTCATCCTCAAATTGAAATGAAATAAGAAAGCAGATTATCTCAGTTTGACTGAGTCAGCAAATGTTCCTCCGAGGTGTAATTTCATAGGGTGGTAGCGGCAGCGGTCCAGAACGACACATTCCTTTCAGTTGACTGACCTTCAACTGTTTGGTATGATTTTTAAAGTGTTCTGTGCTAAAATTGTGTGATAGCAAGACTCAAAAGACATTGTTCATAGTTTGTTGTAACCTGAATTTCATTGAAGATCAAGACATATATCTTTGATGTTATGTGAATTCTACTTCATGAAGTGAACTGAGTGTGGTATTGAGTGTTGTACCTGTTTTTCATGCTTATATTTCTGACACATGTTATGTTGTCGGAGTTGTAATTTGTTAACGTATGGAAACAAGTTTAAATACTTGCAATAGTGGAGTAATTTAGTTTAATGCGCTCTCTGTCTGGAACCTAATCATCAGGGTTTCCGCGAGTAGTTACTTCCCCTTTGTAAAAATTTAGTATTTTATTTTTCAGACTTTTTGAAGGAAACGTTTTACAAGTTCTTAATTCTGATCAAATTTATAGTAGAGCTACTTATCTTCTATTTTATGGATTCAATATGGATCCACGGCGGCTCACTTTTCTCCTACTTTGTGGATCTAACATGGGTCCATGGCAGCTCATTAAAAGCGCTAGCAAAATCAATCAATTGTTTTAATGTATATTTACTTGTGAGTTTTATTTTTTTTTTTTTGTTACGTTTCTTTTAGTTTTATGAGAATTTTTATCATGTGTTGGCTGTGGTATAATTCATATAAAGATGAAATGGAATAAGAATGCCCTTTATTCAAGTCCCTCGTTGCTCTTGCCATTTAATTGTTCTTTCATGTTGCTCATAGCTCCATTAGAAATTTCTCTGTAGACTCTCTTCTCTGATCGTCTTTACTTGAATGCCACTGCTAGCCCTGCCTTTTGTCAGATAAAGCCAGGAACATATTGGAAAGAAGAACATGTTTCAGGCAGTGTATTCTTCAATGCGCTTGTATGTTCCTCATGTTATTTGTTAAATTATGCCCTTAGCTGTTCTATAAATTCATATTTTTATGCAAATTCTGTACATGTATTTTTTATCTGTTAAATATGTTTCTTACTCATAAATCTTATAAATGACCAAAGAGCGGTTGTTGTTACTGCATTTGCATGGATGACTTTCATTTCTGTACGTTCTGTTAACTAAGGTTCAAAATTTCTCAAATGACTACATTGCAAAGGTGAAATTCTTCTCAAACAGAGCTTCAGTTATGTTTCAGGATGTAGCAAAGTTCAGCTCTGGTATTTACTTTGTCCTTTTGTTGTTGACTTTCGATAAAGATGTCATTTTCTGACTCTTTGTCTTGTTGGGCCTTTGCATAGACTGTATCAAGAACTTCTTTCCTGAATCCTCTGAAGTTTGTTATTAATAATTAATCCCAATGCTACTTGCTTCGGTTTTATTATGGAAGATGCATGTTTTTGTGTGTAATAATTTTGTAGAGAATCTTGCAAGTAGATAACAAGCCACTGCTTAATATGCAAGGTTTCGGCATTCTGAATAATGTTATAATTAAATGCCCCCCTTCACCACCCTCCGTGATTGGAGAGTGACGTCGGCTAAAGTTTCTCAAATTGTGGCATTTATCTGAAAAGACTTACTTTAACTTTGAATTTGTCATAGCATAACAAAGTGACAGTGCTTCAAACCATTTGCCACAGGTAAATTGATTTTTATTTTTTTGATCATTTCAGCATCTTGCCTGTTTCTAAATCGTAATCAAAATGTGTAGACTGGGAAGAAGGATTGTATCTTCTGGAATGGACTCTGCTAGTTCTGTTACTTTTGATGGATTTGTGTGACTTCAGGTCTTCCAATGTGTCTGAGACTGATAAGCTTGCTAGCAATATTTATGCTGCCATTTAAATCAAATTTGTGTTGGAATTAGTTTATAGAGACTACAATGCCTTGCTAAATTTTTTTAGTACTTCATTGTTAATAATTTATTTTACTTCCATTTGTTGAAAACTTAACTGCTTCATTTTGCTTTAGTAATTCTTTATGAATAATCTGCTGATTCTTAACTCTTGATTACCTTATCATATCATGATCCATCCTTTATTCATATTTATAAAACCATGTAATCCTCATAGCATTTAAAATCCCTCTCATACCCAAACAAGTAACTGCAGTCCTATCATTTCATCCATAGACATCTTGAATCAACTGATGTACAACTGCGCAATTTTATCACATCTTCCTTGTAAGACCAGTAGCATTTAATCAAGTTTTTCAACAAACGCTCTGTTTGTCCTGTTAGAGCCCTTAATCCTAAGTAAATTTCACGTCACACCAATTTTCACCTTCCCAAATTCTCTATTTTACGTATTAAAAAGCTCCAAAGGTGCACTCAGCAAGGTGGATTTGTTCTGCATGGCTCCAACATTATCACTTGCAATGGTACCTGTAAAATAACAGTTAAGATAACTGGCATCATTCAATCCAAGACAATGCTGAATCTCAGTACATTTAAACTACACACTGAAAATATATGTCCATTTGGTACATTTTGTCATCTAATTTATCATTTAATTCAGTGGAAGAAAAGAAACACCTAAAAGAGATGAACTACTGTAAACTAGTGGGCCTAAGTTAAACGTTGGGATTCTGTTTTGCTTTTAGCCAGAAATTTGTGATGAAATGGGACCAAGGTAATACTTTACCAATTTGCCAATCAGCATCTTATTTTTGCATCACTCACTATTTGTTTTCAAAGCTTTTCACATCGGCCTCTCACTCAAATTCTAATAGCTTCATTAATCTTAATGAAACTGAATTTGAGGCTCTAATTTTCTCAGAACAGTTTCTGAGAACTGTTGTATGCCCTAAACTTGCCTTTTGCTCAGGTCTTGGTTCAGAGTATGAAGGAACACAAATATGTAAGCTAAGTTTCACTCTTGTTAGCATCGTGTCCACACGCCTGTGCCCTGCTGACTGCACCTTTTCTTGGTAAAGTGACAATGGCAACGTCACCCGTGCCAAATAGCTGTATATATTCAAACTAGATTAGAAATAGACTCTGTATTCTTTCCTTGTAAGTCTTAAGAGATCCTCATGCAAATGTGAGAATCATTTGGATGGTGATTGTAGATATTTTAAAAAAAAGTGTAGATAAAGTTTATTTATTTTTTGTGATGTGTGAATAGATTCTTTTCCTAATCTTATTTCATTGCAGTGTGTTAGCCAATAAAATATTTTGCATTTGTACTTGGTCAAACTATGGGTACCTAACACTGTAATTAATCCAATAGTACAGATGCAAACAAACATCTTGTTTATAGTAATAATATTAATACAGCTTTATAATGCATACAATGTGGCTTTGTGGAAACAAACTGTTCATGAATTATGTGAAGCGTTCTTCGTTTTCCAATATTGGATGAATTCTTTCATATGTTTTGTGATTGTGCATAAATTTATATTAGTTTTTTCCTGTGTTCAGTGAACTTTGGTGCCTTGCATGAGTTGCATTTTCCCTTTAAAATTGAATATTCTAAGTCTAATTCAATGTGAAATATTTTTCAAATCTATGTATTAAGAATACTGTAGGCTAGGACGCCCTCAACCAATCAACTGGTGAGCACAAATTCAAAACAATTTCACTATTGGATAACGGATCTATTATGAAATTGCCAGTGGAACTGGTGACTGATGCTAAATCTATCAATCCAGTGTAATTTGTGTAACCTTAAAGTATGAGGTCAGAAGCTACTTCTCCAAATTAAACATAATTTTACTGTTCAGTGACATATTGGTGTGCAGTTTCTAGTGAGCGGGTATTATAGTCTGCACAGTAAGGCTGATTGCAAGGAAAGTGGTTAAAATTACTTACTCCTATCTTACTCTTTTGCTAATACCCCCTGAATTTTAATACCAATCAAACTTAGTCATGTCAACATTATTCCTTAAATCTCATTTTAGATACTACTTTTCATTTTGTTGTTAGCATTGCACTCTACGTGTTTCGAAAATAAGTAATAGTTTTTACATTTTGATTTCATAGTGGCACATCTCTCCACTTCCTTTTTTGCCCCTGGGACCTCAAGCATTAAACTGCTATTCAGTTACAGAAAATTTTATCTTTTAGGTTCTTTTACTGTAGTTGAGACTTTGCGCAAACTGACTAGTTTTTAGAAAAGTTTCAAACATGTGTTGATTGCTTTTGCAATGTAACTAATTGGCATACTCTCAACAAAAGTCAAGTTATGAGACAAAGGCATGCAATGCAAAATTCTTTGTGACAATTTTATTTCTGTCCCTTTTGGATGTTATACCAAGGACCAAACCATTTTGAATTCGTGAATCAAATGCAGATTACATTTATCCTACCCTGATGTTTTGTGCACCTTATCTATTAATATTCAAGGCTTTCCAAAACTTGCTTCCTAATTTTGTTGGTAATGGGTTCTACTTAGTACCCTTTGCATGTATTAATTAGCTGGATGATTGATTACTGTGGGGTGGGAAAGTTTGCCAACACATTCAAAACCTTTTTTTGGAGATGTGTGCACCACAAGAGAACGCACATTATTTTCTCCAGTTTGAAAACCAAAAATATAATAATTTTCTGAATCCTGTATGATATGTGTGGAGGGATGTCCTTCAAGGCAAAGGTTCTGTAAGGAGAAAAGTATTTGACTAAATATCGTACAAATGCCTCATAACATTGTGTGTAATATCTTTGCCAATTGCTCGCTGGTTTTCATACTTTTTATAATGTGACTTTGGAATCTATTCTCAACTTTTTCAGGTAGTGGGCAGAGCGATACAAACCTGGTTTGATATAGCAAAATATAATTGGCTGCAATTTTTTAACAAATATATTATTCTCTTATTTGTGTACCAAACATTTGGCAATACTTCTTGTGTATACTTTTGATTAAATCTATATTTAGACTTTCAGATTTTTTAGAAGGTCAAATTGTTGTCTTGTGAGAGTTTCTTTCTAGGTGTTGTATTGAGTGGGAAAGGGGGCTGGGGGCTCCATCCCTGTGCTGTAAGGGCCAAAGGGAGCGATTGGCCATTGCTGTCCTGAGGCATGCTTTTTGCTCTAGGTGTACGCCAACCAAATCCATCTTGTTTCTTTAGAATAAAGCATGGGCAAAGCCACTATTGTCTTAATTAAATGCACTGGGTGTAGTACCTGGTGGTATTCTGTAGCCTGGAAAGTTGAGATAATTTTTGTTGTGTGAGGACTCACTGTTCATTAATTAAAACAAAAACAAAAAAGTCCACTGTTTTTCTATGAGATTTCTACCTTTTCATTTCATTATTAAAAAGGAACTGAAAGGATTTACAACAGAGAAAATACAAACAGGCTAGTTGAGTCATTTTTTTTAACGTTACATTCTTTTAAGATCTAACAAGGACACAATCACAACACAAGGCCACAAGTGCATCATCACATCAAACATCAAAGCCCATTCAATGAAAATTCCACATTCTGAAGTTCTCATAACATACAGAAAACCAGAGTAAGAGATCAAGAAAATTTACAATAGAAATTTTAAGAATACGTACTTAAGAACAAACTTTTCACATTTGAAGAAACATATATGCTTCCCATCATTGTATAATATTATACTTTAATTTATCACAAATTACACAGTAGAGGAGCACTGAAAGATCAGCATGAGACATTAAAAAGGCTAAAACTTTAATTTGCATCAACCCTACAGTAAGAGTCCAGACAAAAATCTTCTACACGAACTATATCTTCTAACATAATGAATTGTTTTAATCTTGAAGGTAGACCTGACTTGAGAACAGCTCTATAAATATTTTCGCCATGATGTTGGCGAAATCTTAAACGACATAACCCAGACAAGGACATGGGGTTAAATTTCAATGAAGCTATCCACGATGCTGGAGAGTAATTCAAACACTCACCAGGCTTCTTCACGTCGTGAATGCAATTCCATAAGTTTAACCCAGCATAAACCATCAAATGAGCTATCACAAATCTGCTTGGACGTTTTCTAAGGTAATCTTCACTTACTATTGGAGTGTGCCTTTGCAGGATATTAACATCAGCTCCATGCTGTATGAGAAGAATAAGGGCATGATCGTTATCATGGACAAGAGCTCGAACCAAAGGCACATCATAGGCTGAAGAACTCTCTACATTTAATATTCCATTCGGTCCACGATAATTTAGCAGAGATAATAGTACTTCCTTCAGCACCAAAAATTGAGCAGGGCGGAGGCATTCAACAGCTTCATGGAGGGGCGTACTTCCAGTCAATCCATTGGGGTAACTCGCCATGGCACCTAAAACACGACACAAAATATTAATGTAGTACTTCAATAATCAGGGAAGTTAACAGTGATTCATAGACAGGTTTCCTTCACCAGGAAAATGAAAAAACAAAACTTACCACTATGCAAAAGTAGATTTACCATGTTAACTTGGCCAGACCGAGATGCAATTATAAGTGGCGTATCACCACTGTCATCTCGAAGATTTACAATAGAGCCAGCTGATATGAGCAACTCTGCAATGTCCGGCCGCCGATGTAAAATTGCACAATGAAGAAGGCGATCCGAGTGTGTCAGCTTAGCACCAGCTGCCAGTAAAACTCGCACAATTTCTTTTTCCTGTTGCCATACTGCTTGACACAGAGGAGTGTAACCTGGAATTCGTACATAACAAGATATTTTTGATATCAAGTAGAAAATCTTTAAACCATAAGAAATAACTTGTGTTATATGGTTATATTGAGAGTAACACAGTTCCAAAAATATCACAGTTTCTTACCAAGAATATCTTCAACATTCACTTTAGCTCCATGAGAAATCAAGAGGGTAACCATTTCTTCAAGTCCCCTCGACACAGCAAGGAGCAATGGGGTGCGATCACTCCGATCAAGAGAATTAACAGAGGCACCATGCTGAAGGAGAATGGTTGCTGTTTCAATGAAACCTCGAGCAGCAGCCATGTGCAAAGGGCCAGTGCCATCTATACTTTTGCGATTTACTTTTGCACCACAAGAAATTAACAATGCAACAGCATCAGGGTTGTCTCGAGCAGCAGCTAAATGTAGCGGCGTAACATCATCAGAGTCTCCAACATCAACAGAGCAACCTAAAACACATACAGGATATAATTTTAGTTTCAGCTTTTTATATGTTGTATGCTTGCATGGAGTTGGACCAAAATCACATGGAATTTCTTAGTTTGTAAGAAAATGTTTGGGAAATGTTTTAACTTTACCTGCACTTATAAGTACATGCAAGACCTCCATATTGCCTTGCTCTGCAGCATAATGCATTGCACTTCGACGATACATATCTAGTTGGTTCACATCAATTTGAAGGCAAGTACCTTGTTGAACTGACATGTCAACTGTACATGATTTTGCAAGGTAGTCAGCATACCAACGGTACAAATTAACCCAGGAATCTGAATTTTCTGCATCATCACAAGGACTGTCAAATTTTTCAGGTTCAAGTTCACTGTCCCATTCAAGATTGTCCATGTCATCTGGAGTCATTGGTTCATTTGAGCAGTCTCCACAGACTGGTCTTTTTGTTTCCTCTTCTGATTTATCATTGTGCACTACGATAAAATATCCCTGATTTGGTTCTTCCCTAGTCTTGTATCCTAATTTATCTTTGATAACTTCTGAACCGCACAAAATATCACATGGACGTTGTAAAACCTCAGATGAAAGTTTATTCTCCACAATCTCCATGAGATTTTCTGATGCATTTTCAGTTTTATCTTTTGCCCTGCTGAACATTTTATAAGTCCTATTACATTTCAGCACTTCATCGGGCATTTCATCATCACTACTTAAACTGTCTCTCCTCAAACTTGAGCGATAATTTTTGGAAGCGTTCATATCATTACACTTCGTACTTAATTTTTTATCCATTGACAGTAAGGAGTTTTTCTTACTTTGGGAGGAGCTACTTCCATACCAAGTTTCTGCCTCCCTTTCATCTGGCTTAGGTTTCTTGCTAAAATTTAGGTAATTATTTTTTGAAAGTGAGTGTGGGGATGGCCCAAGTAACATTTTCAAAATTTCAACATTGCCTAAATGAGCTGCTGTGCCCAAAGGGGTTCTGCCTGAGGGGTGTGTTGCGTTGACGTTAACACCTATGAAAGACAACGAGAAAGTGGTTATCAAACAAATATCCAAAGTGGAATCGTACAAGCACGTAGTACTGATGCTGTACCTTTAGTTAAGAGTGTTTGAACACTTCTAGCATCCCCTCGGTTTATAGCATGGAAAAGTCTGTCCTCCCAAGATGTTTCTGTGAATGATGAGTGCGGGGCATCTCGGTTGCCACAGGAGGCAGACTTTTTCGAGCAGCTACTCATGGTTGATTGAAAATCACCTTACCTAGGTTCATTTGAAATCTGCAAAGAACAGGATGAATGACATGAAAAACATAACCCTCTGGAGGCCTTTAGTGTCAAGAACTAAAGTACCCGGATGATTTCGTATCATTTCGATTGATATTTACTTACGTGGAATGGGAACCCACTCTAAATCTCTTTCGTAATACACACTAAAACAACAGAAAAGGGCCATTTATTATAGTGCAGGTAAGGCAAGGCAAGCAGACGATGGAAGCAGACAGCTTTTGTTTTTTGTTGTTGTTGTTGTTGTTGTTGTTGGTGGTGGTGGGGGTGGTGTTGGTAGTATACTACGTTTACACGGGGGAGCTAGCCTCGGTCAACTCGAGGGGTGGGGGAGTGGAGGGGGTAGGTCTCGAGCTAGCCGGGGTCAACTCACGCGCATGAACACGTAGGTGGGTCAACGAGTTAGACCCCTCGAGCTACCCTGGCTAACTCGTTGACCGAGGCTAACTCCAACGTGTAAACACCACAGGGTCAAGTGAGGTTAGGTGTGCGCAGTGTTTCTGAGGTGTTGTAAGCCCATCTTTTTTCTATTATTATGAATACACCTTTTAAATCTTTGGGAAAAAAACTTGGGAAGCAGTTTTCTGTTGTATGAAATCTTTAATTTACTTTTTTTTTATGAAATTTTTTTATTGATTTGATTTTTACCACTTGTAACTGATTGTTTCTGAAAAAAAAATATCCATTGTCTTTTGCGTAAAGCAAATTCGACCTGATTTCGACTTAAATTCGAAATTGTTTGCTATCTTGAGGTTAGAAAGTCACCCCAACAAAGCTCCACCGGCACCGCGTGAACACGACGTCTGCTAGCCCTGGCTGAGTGGTGTCTCCCCTCCACTCCCCCACCCCTCGAGTTGACCGAGGCTAGCTCCCCCGTGTAAACGTAGTAGTAGCGTAGTAGGAACGAAGCACCCGGCAGGGGTATGGTCAAGGTGGCGGCGTTGCCATGTTTCATCCACGGGTGCTCCGACCCGACCCCGGGCCCATCGGGACAGGACCCGAGGCCGCCCCCGCCCCCCGGGGCCCGAGCCAACTCCGACTCACTCCCCGACAACCCCACCATGGGAGTGAGTGGACAGGGGCTGTTCCCCGGGTCGGTCGTCTCCTCAGTTTTTACTTTTACCTTCATGGATCCAACTTAACTTGTGTTTTTGAAGGTATGCATGTTTCTTTATCTGCATAGTGTGTGTTTTCTTATTTCTTTTGACCTTTGTATAACTTTCCGCGTCTCTCGGGAGGCAACGGCGGAGGGAATGCCATTCAGAAGCTGTTTGTCTTGTGAACATTTTCTTTTACCGCGACTATTGTCTTAATTTTGCCGAATTTCCTTGCCTACTAGACCTCCGCCGTAGGTTGAATTAAGTTAAGTTCCTCTTCTCACTTGTTAATGGCCTTCAAATCGCCTTATCCATCGACGTATAACCTCAATTATTGTTTTCATGTAGAATTTGTTATATTGATGGTTACGTTGCATTTACATAGCTTTTAAATATTTGTTCCCTAATCTTTTATTTTTTCTTGGAATGTAGTTTTGTTAACCTACATTTTTGAACTTTCTTATTCCAAATGTTTTATAGGGACTGAGGAAAAGTTTGTAATTACTTACTAATTTGATTATGGTGCCATAGCCGCTGCTAAAGCTTTTATTAGCCTGAGAAAAATTTTGTGCTAACTTAATTTGCTGCTGCTCTACTCTAGTGATTGCTAGTCAGTCAAAATCTTGTATTATTATATCTGTTTTATTACCTAAATAGGACTGAAAAAAGTTTGTTAATTTAATTTGCCGATGCAGCCGTTGCTCTACTCTAGTTCTGATTGCTAGTAAGTCAATCTTGTGTTTTTATATCTGATTTATTGCCTAGATAGGACTGAAAAAAGTTTGTTAATTTAATTTGCTTGATGCCATCCATATATACAGCCGTTGCTCTACTCTAGTTCTGATTGCTAGTCAGTCAATATCTTGTATTTTTATATCTGTTTTATTACCTAGATAGGACTGAAAGAAAGTTTGTTACTTTCATTTGCTTGATGCCATCCATATATATATATATGTATACAGCTGTTACTCTTTCTGATTGCTAGTCAGTCCAAATCTTGTGTTTTTATATGTTACTTAATTTGCTTGATGCCATCCATATAGAGCCGCTGCTCTACTCTAGTTCTGTTTACTAATAAGTAAAAATGTTGCTTTTTACTACTTAAGTCTTTGTAAATTTAATTTTCCTATAAGGCCATCTCTACTTTGAATATTTAATTCTTGTCATAATACTCAGCTGACCTAGTCATGTTATAATGTGTTATTTTTCTGATGCGCTATCATTAGAATGTTTGTCTTAATTAAATATTTTTTCTAAGTATGTGCTTTTTACTTGTTCTTTAACCATATACCACAAGGTGGGGATCAATTGTCTAGGGTGGCGTGTAATGCAAGCCTTCCTAGGAAATAGCGCCAGCTGATCTTGGTAACATCACTATGCCACGAGAATGTAATGACTCATTGAAAAGCTGGGGAGAAGTTCATTCACCCATGAACAAACAATTTTTTGATTCATGAATTAAAATTGAGGGAAAAGACACAACACATGGACGCCCTAGAGCTATAGCTGAACTAGTTGACAAAATTTGGAGAACACAGGGTAAATATTATAGGCAATGTGGAGGCTAAGTCCAGCTGCAAATCTGAAAAACACTGAAATGACGGGACAACAACATGTGGCCCGAAGAATATTTTCAGACTGCTCAGCGTGATTCTTGACACGATTTCAATACACCAAGGTCTAGCGCGTCATCACAATAATTTGCACAAAGGTTAGGATGATCCCCAGGGAACAGAAAATTTTAATGAAAGATGTCAAATATCATGGTCACTTTGTCATTTCAGGGCATGCAGATGATTTAATTGACATCAATCAATTGGTATCTCTTGCCATTTTCCCAAAAACGGACATTGTGACATGACTTGGACTGAAATTGGATCATATCACCTTGAGTCACTTTTGAAAGATACGACTAAAACCCATCATTTACTTGTCATCAGACGTGAAAGTGACAACATTTCATTTCGGAAAAGATCTTCTTTAGTGGCCGAGCGCCGAGCCTTCGCGCGGCTCGGATGGCCGCGACTCGGCAACACCGCTTTTTGCTTGGTCCGTACCTTGACCATACCCCTGCCGGGTGCTTCGTTCGCGTAGTAGTGGTGAGTGTCAAATTTCTTCGGCTGATAAAAACAACAAGTAATTTAGAATGTTTAGAAATATGACTGAATGTTATCAAAATTCATAGCTCATGACTTTTCTCCTTTTCTAAAACTTTTAAGTATGTCTTTCTTTCAAAGTCTTTCTTTTTTTTACGTTGGTGTCTCTGATCGATAGTATCGAATGTTTTTGTTTACATAAGAACAGCTGTTGTTTACTCGCTCAAAGCAGAGCAGAAAGCAAGCAGAAAAGGCATTATATGCCTTTGCTTATAGCTTGATTCGTTTATGATGTTGATGGCCATTTGCCTTTTATTGTAAGGCAAAAGTGCAGTCCCACTTTCTTTTTATAGCGGCTTCTGTCGATTTCGTTTTGGCCTCATGCCAATAACCTCATCAGATAGCCGCCCATAAGTTTCTTATTTGTTTTTGAAATTCCGTGCTGTTACACAACACAAAAAAATAATCCAGTCTTGCTCTGTGCTCTGGAGAAACACACCAAGCGAATGGATCCCAAACTGAACGTCAGCATTGGGGACGAAGATAGTGTCAGAGTTAATTCGAGTGCCATAATTTTTGACAATGGCAGAGTAAGTAGCTTCTTGAATTCCCTTCTGAACAAATTATATGAAATGGAATGTGGAGTTGAACTGAGTTTTTCAAACACGGAAGTAAGGATCTTCCAACTGTCAACTTTTGCAAGTCTTATCTATTTTCTAACATCTGTCTTCAGCTTTTATGGATGACACATATTGATTTCTCTTCCCATATTTCTTGCTAGCAAAATTTTTTTCAACCTGCATTTCCTGTGTGGGTGTGGTGTGTAGCTGTTGCTTCTTGTGGCGTCAGCCTGGGGGTCGTGTTTCACCTGACCTTCTGAAGAGCTTAACTCCCACCATAATCTTATTATGCCCCTTCCCTCCCTCTGGTGGCACATTCAACCAAACCAGCAGAGGTGTGTTGAATACCATTTAGTCTGTTTCTTAGGTGTCTCTGCGGAAAGTGTCTCACTAGTTCTTGCTTTAAGAAGTGTTTTCTTGGCTTTGAAGAACTTATTTATACCTTTTATTCACTGATCTTTCAATTCGTTATGTCTGTTGTGCTTGACAATGGCAGACCAAGTAAACCTAATGTGATCAAACTCACAATCAAACTCACCAAAACAGAGGAAACCGTAACAGATTCTTACAAGTTAGGGCAACGACGTAGTCGCAGTGTGGGTCGAGGTCCAGCTTTAAACAGACCACTAAATCGTTGTCCTACGAGAGACAGAAGTGTTGAATCACATTTGTTGTATCGAGCCTGTGCTACAGACTCATTTTGTAGGGCAGCGCAGGTACTTGAGAGCAGTGTTAGGAATGGAAAAATGAAAGATTTTTGTTTGAGTACAGTTAAATTTACGAAGTGTCATATATTTTATAACAATATAGGTTTTATTTTAATTTTCCTGCCTTTTTTGTGTTACAGCTGAGCTTTGTGGGTCAAGAATGTCATCGCTTACCATCGGTGCTTGCAAAACTCTATGGACCTAAAGTGATTTCTCTGGATCTCAGCTACAATTGCCTCACCACATTGGCTGGAGTTGAACAGTTCCCAAAACTTGAAGAACTTGTTTTAGACAACAACCAACTACCAGACAGCACAACGATTCCCTCATTACCGAATCTTCACACCCTCTCGCTAAATAAAAACTGTGTAAGTGCCTCTTTATTAAACAATTTGGACCTTTAAAAAGCAAATGCAGTACAGCAACAATTTGACTTTTAGATTATCAACTTGGATCTATTGATCACAAAAATTGCCCATCAGTTACCAACTTTGCGATACTTAAGCTTGCTTGGAAACAAAGCTTGCCCAAATCAACTCTCAGATCAAGATAAAGATGAAGAAGATTATCAGCGCTACAGGTAAAGTTGTGTTAAGGTATGGTGTTCATACGATTCAAAGTTCTTCATGAGACATTGCGGATTTGCACAGGTATTATGTCATTCACCATCTACCAAATCTTCACTTCCTGGATTCAAGCCAAGTGAGCGCAGCAGAGAGAGAAGAGGCTGTGAGGCGTGGGCAGTTCATGCGTATAATGAGACCGGTAAGAGACTCTCCGCGTTAACGTTTGGGTGCGGCTTAACTTCATATGTGCCTTATACGGGTGGAAATATTTTATTTACGATCCTAAGCTTGCCGTTTTTTGTCTTTGCCTTCAAGAAAAACACAAATCCAGAAGAAGATACATCATCTCAACGCAGTATCTATACTCCCTTACCTAGTACAAGAAGAGATGGTGGAGATCATCAAGGTCTGCATAGTTACTGAACCAATGTCTCAAAACTCGTTTTAGGTGATTTAATTTGTCCTAAGTTTAAAACACATTTTATGGTTTGCAGGTGCATATGGAAGATGTCGCTACAGGTATTCCGGAAAACATTCGGAAGGGAATCGATTTATCCAGAATAGTGATTTATAAGGTAGCTGTACGGCAATAGTGTTTATCTTCGAAACTTCCAATTTATTTTGTATATTTTTCTTGACTCTTTGATTATATGATTCTGTTGTACATCTTAGTTGAATATTTCCACATTATTCAAAACTTTATTTTTAAATTTGAGATTCTGTGATTCTTTTATTTTAGGAAGTAAAACATTGATTTAATAATATGTTAAAGCAGTGAAGTTACTTCCTTTGTTTGTATGCTGTTGGATTCCCTGATTTTCACTTGTGCTGTGTGCAATTCATTCATGTCTTCCTATGCTATAGGAATATCTATGTGTTTTATTACATGATGACTGCCAAGTCCATTCTTTTGTGCCAAAAAACATTCTCATGGAGTTGGTTGCCATATTGTTTTTGTTTTGTGTCTGGTCAGTGCTTTTTTAGAATCTGAATGTTTTAAAGCATCTGCAGTATTATAACTGATGAAATAATGAAAAATTACTCTCATTACATTTCTGTCTATTTGAGTGTATCAGTAGTTCAGGTATCCACTTCCTGATTGTACTATGTATTTGTGTTGTCGCTAAAAGTCATGTCAATCCCTACATGACATATACTAATGATTAATGATGTTAAGTTTTGCGGAATTCTTTCAGCCTGTTTTATGGCTCGTTATAAAAGGCAAGCCTTGTCACTCATCCAAAGACTAGGTGTTAATTTTATCATTTGACAGGACTGCTTCATAATTATACTATTCAAATAAAAGTCTGCTTGTCTGAGTACATTATTACCTAATTTTAAATTACCTTTACTGCAAAGAAGTCTTGCACAGTCTCCATATCAGGAGATTTGAGAAGAAAAGGAAAGACCAGACAACCTTTGCGAACTTCTCTTTAATTCTTAACAATACATTGTAACAAATACAGCTGTAACTGACTCTAAAGAGCTCACAGTTATTTAAAATTTATTGCATAACAGTCAATCAGAAATGAAACTAACACAGTAACAATTTAATTTATTTGACTGGGCCAATTGTATGTTAAGAAAAAAAAGAGAATCCTTATTTGAGAGGTGGAGCAGATATACTAGGAGGGATGTAGATAATTTTGCCTAGACTGCTGATAAATGCATCCTTTGACAGTTACAGTCACTGTGGTTGTTTATAATCGCCCGTCACAAAATTTTACCAATATTTTAACAAAGGGGAAAAGAAAAAAAACTAAATGCGTACTGATAGTACTATCTCATTCCATTCAGCAACGAAAAGCTTCAAGATTACCGTTACAACTTCAGCGAGTTCAACTCTCACAAAGTGGTAAACTGTCTGAAATTCGCTGAAATTCCTCTTGAGGTGATTTTAAAAAACAAAAAACTGTTAAGCATTAATTTTATGCATGGCTCCATACAAATACAGCATACTTTAAATTATGATCCATACTCCTGAGCCCATAAAAACTTGCAATAGTAAGTTTTATTCTTGACTTATGGCTTTCCATAACAGGTAGAATCCTATGTGAGCTCTCTTTGACTAGTGGTTTGAAGCATCTACTCCATTGCTAAACTTTGCTGTTTATGATACTCTTGTTGGTAGTGAGCATAAATTGGATTTTCCTCTAGGTAAATAAAATGTCCATTGTAGAGAGACAAGCTCTCCAGCTGACAATTTTTCTGTTTCAATCTTGTCCCACTTACCCAGCTGTCTGCTATGTGGCTTATTTAGGTCACATTCACAACATCAACAACAACAAAAAAAAGAGTGCAATGGATTGAAACCAATTAGTGTGATATTTAAACTTTTTCTTAACTTTAATGCATTTACCTATCTAAGTAACAAACACACAAATCTATTTGACTAATTTTAATAGCTTTATACATTCCTATCGCTAATAGGCTTAGATATTAGGAGCTCCCTTCCAAACCCTCTAAGATCATGTCTACAACAGTTGATATCATAAGAGATTTTATGAAGAAAAGATTACGTTTTATGAAAGAAGTCACCCTGCATCAAATGAATTCATGAATATTATTTTTTAGATTTATTTGAATTTAGTGATTGCTTGTCCAGCAGGGTGACTGAAAAAAACTCCTTGATTTTTCAAATAGCAAAAGGACATCGACCACTTAAATTAAGACTACTATGGAACCAAGAGGAAACTTACAAGCAGCACCAATATATTGTCAGAAATCAGTGCAAACTATGGTGGTGGATGGTGTTAATTTATGTCTCTCAAATATAATCCATCTCAATCTGAGTTAGCTTAAATAACTCTAGATTACTTATCTACTTGGAAAAAAGAAACTCTTGCTTTCAGTGCTGGGGTGTCATTTTGCACTAGAAAACTCCAACTCTTGAGAAGTTACTTCTCCAGTACAAAGTATATAGTAATCAGGCAAACACCAAGACCTGAATGATTTTCAAGGCAAATGATTATTAAATGTTCTATTAAGCCCTTGTGGCCCATAAGGTACAAATTAGGTCCTCAATTTCTTCCTTATTTAGACAAGCTTTTCCTACCATCGTGATTCCATTAGGGTGAAATGAGTCTTGAGCTGCACTCTACGTATTTCGCACACACATACACACACACATTCATACATACTCACGCAACGCATACATATTCACATTAAACAAACACAGCAATCTCAACATATGTGCTTTGCACTTAATCTGGCTCATCTCAATACCAGCAAAAAATAAAAACAGACAACTATAAAACACAAAATAATTGAATGTGCCATTGTATAGTGCAAAACTCAAATTATCCATTGTTATATTCAACCACTATCACATTGTCAGCTTTATGCCGACATTTTCTAACTGTTCTCAGTCATCTAAACTGTCTCACTGGGAAACAAATTGTGTTTCAGTTCATTGGGGCATCATATGCAGATTTTAAACTGCTTGTAAAGCTTGGATTAATGTAAACTTAATACTGTCTAGCAGAAAATTCATTTTAAACTCAGTTTCACTGCAATCACAATTACAAAACGTTGCATGGAGTTCTGAGTCTACATATGAATGAGGCAAAGATACGGCAGTTTTCGAGCACACAGAGTGCCATGATTTTTGTCTCTCGTTTACTACATGTACGCTTAGTAGTAAGTTTCTTTTTCAAGCCAGCCTCCTGGGTTTCTGCGAAGGATGAACTTGCGCACTTCATCATAGATCAAAATGCTGACCATAAACGGCATTGGAACAAACCACCATGACCAACTGCAAAAGGTAAGGTTTTTCTTAGGATTAATTGATTTTTGGAATGAATGATCAACAGTCGAAAAGGTATAAAGACTTCACTTACTGAAGAGGATACATGCGAAGCCCTTTATCCATGCCTGGAGTGTATGAAAGGAATGCTGCCAAGGCAGTCTCAAACACTAGACCAAAGTTGAGAGCCCAGTTCCTGAAAACACAACATTACTTTATGAACTACAGAGGACATGAAATGATGCAATTATGATCTCCAATATTAGAGAGAAAAAGCTACCTCATTCCTTGTGTGAGAAGAGAGTTTCGCCTAGTTTTGCAAATAATCAAGTCAGCCCACTGTACAATGACAATGGCGACGAAAAATGCTGTCTGGCAAGTGTATTCAAGGCGCTTTCGATCCCTGTAAGTCTGTTGAAAAAAAAAGTTTAATTTTTCTTATTAAAAAGATTTTCTGCAAACCCCACAAAATTCTGTGGGTGGTGTAATTTTAATTTTAACATTAAATTTAGCTTATGAGCTTGTCTTACCCATTCTTGACCATAAGAATCAGGAAGGTCGTTGATTGACTTAGCATCCCATCTCTTTCTGATGCTAAGAAGATCCCATGGAAGGAAACCATTTTGGGACATGATGACAAAATACATGAAGAAACCACCAACAGCTTGGATCATACCAATTTGGGCATAGGACATAGAAATCAATCTGAAAATAAGATTTTGTTTTTCCAAAATAAATTACAGCTGATTTTTTTTAAAGCTCATGTTAAACTTAGGTTTCAACTTCACTACATTCCTTACCTTGAGTTTACTAATTTGTCTGAAGCCAAGAAAGGATTTCTAGGAGGGCGCTTCATGATGTCTGATTCGGCTTCTTCATAAGCCAAAGAAATAGCAGGAACCTGCAATATAAGTTTATTTATCAATTAATTGTAAAATTGTGTAATTGCACCCCTTCTTGCTGTCTAGAATTTCATACAAAACTTACCATGTCAGTACCTAAATCAATACATAAAATAGTAATAGTGCCCAAAGGCAGGGGAATGCCAATCAAAATGAACATAAGGAAAGGCGAGATTTCTGGGATGTTTGAGCTCAGAGTGTAGGCAATTGATTTCTTCAAATTGTCAAAAATTAAACGTCCCTCTTCAACACCAGTTACAATGGACGCAAAATTGTCATCCAACAAAATCATATCAGCAGCTTGTTTGGAGACATCAGATCCGGCAATGCCCATAGCGACACCTGTGCACCATAAATACGTTTTTCAATACTTTACCCTCATACAAAATAAATAACAACAATTTACTTAAATTTTTAAAACTAAGAAACAACAAACATTGGACAGCACTTACCAATGTCAGCCTTTTTCAAGGCAGGAGAATCATTCACACCATCTCCAGTCACAGCAACTATAGCGCCAAGACGTTGGCAACCTTCTACAATGATCAATTTTTGCTGAGGAGATGTTCTGGCAAAAACAATTTCTGAGTGATTCCTGATAATTGAAGAATACGTTTTAATAAAAAGAATAAAAATCAGAATTGTAATTTGATACACAAAGGGTTTGGTGAATTTACTTACTTGAGGATTTCATCCAGTTGATCTGAGCTTAAATGACGAAGCTCCATTCCATGAACAACAGCAGCTTTGGCATCTCTTGGATTAACATCAGTGACACTGACACCTAATCTTTCAGCAATATCCTCAACAGTCTCGTTACCTTAAAAAAAAAAGTAAAAAAATAATTAAACATAAAATGATTATGTTGATTTGGAAAATAAAACTAAACATTGGACAATACTGAATGACTGGGAATAACTTACCATCAGATATGATACCCACAGATTTTGCAATGGCTTTGGCTGTAATAGGATGGTCACCAGTAACCATGATTACTTTGATACCAGCAGAGCGGCATTTCACAACAGCATCAGGTACAGTGGCACGGGGGGGATCAATCATTGACATTAGACCAACAAATCGAAGTCCAGCTAGTGGGAAGTTGGGATTGTCGCCATCAAAGCTGAAGCCTTTGGGGAACTCCTCAGCTGGTAGCATGAAGTCACAGAATCCTGGAATTATAAAATAACACACAGTGTATCAAAAAATATAAAGAAACAATTGGGAGAAATGTTTTTGAGAATAACTAGAAAAAGTTAGCGTAGTGAAATGGAATTTACCAAGGACTCGCTCCCCAAGTCCTCCCAATTCGAGGTAGGCAGAGTTGAAAGCCAATTTAAGTTCCTCATCAAGGGGCAGATCTTTGCCATTCATGTAAATAGAGGAGCAGCATTCAAGAATTCTCTCTGGAGCACCCTTCATGACCAAAATATGCCTGGGATCGGATTTGTCCTCATTTTCATGAATAGAAACCTGAGAAGATTTCAATTAAACAATGAGAACAGATTCAAAACAGATACATGGTGACCTTAATACCAAAACGCACCTGATACTTGTTTGTTGAATTGAATGGAATTTCACAGACTTTCTTGTTTTTGTTTCGAATGGCTGAGACATCTCCAAGGGCCAGCTCCATGCATTTAAGAATAGCAGACTCCGACGCATCACCATTCACCTCCCTTCAAAACCCGCCCCCCAAAAAAATTTAATTAAATTTCAATGCAAGTTTTAAATTTTTGATACACATATTTTAAAATTATATGTTAATGTTTTACCGTTTCAAAACAGGAACGCCCTTTTGACCACCTTTAAATTCTGCTCTATTGCACAGACAACCCACTCGAGCTAATGCCTTGAACCCAGAGCTGGTTTTGTCATACTGTACACCTGCAAAATATCATCCGCATCTTCAGCATTCTTCATAGCAGTAATCAAGTTAATTTATGTC
Organism: Thrips palmi; assembly: GCF_012932325.1. NCBI lineage: Eukaryota > Metazoa > Arthropoda > Insecta > Thysanoptera > Thripidae > Thrips > Thrips palmi. The sequence goes on along the minus strand of NW_023144625.1, from coordinate 10,494,502 downwards.
AGTTAAATTACTCCAATAAGCTTACCTGTTTGGTCCTCAGTGGTGTCAGCCTCAATGATTTGATTGTCAAACCACATGTGAGCAACAGTCATACGATTCTGAGTAAGGGTGCCTGTCTTATCAGAGCAAATTGTGGAAGTTGAACCCAGAGTTTCAACAGCCTCCAAGTTCTTCACAAGACAGTTTTTGGACGCCATGCGCTTAGCAGTGAGTGTGAGACACACTGTCACTGTTGCTAGCAGACCTTCAGGTACATTAGCAACAATAATACCTGAAAATTTTAAAATTAAAAATTAGGCCTTTGTATTGGAACTGTATAAAAAGAAAACACTGAAAAAGAAAATATTTGAACTAAAATTCTCACCAATTAGGAAGACAACAGCTTCAAGCCAATGATATCCAAGGACAAATGCAATAATGAAGAAGGAAACTCCAAGGAACACAGCCACACCAGTAATCAGGGTGATGAAGTGGTGAATTTCTTTGGCAATAGGTGCCTCACCAGTTTCAAGACCAGAGGCAAGACCAGCAATGCGACCCATTACAGTGCTATTACCGCAGCAGATGACAATACCCCTGGCAGTACCTGCAAAACCAGAAGAACGTTTCAAGAATGATCAGGAAAAGTCCTTACAAAAATACAATGGCAGCAATAAATAAAAGTTTTTGGGAGTGTACCTTCAACGGCATTTGTTGAGAAGAATGCGAGGTTCTTTGTTTCCAATGGGTTTTCATTGGAAAATTCAGTGTTACGGCTTTGAGGTTCAGATTCACCAGTTAGAGATGAGTTATCAACTTTAAAGGCGCGGCATTCAACTATACGAATATCAGCAGGGATACGGTCACCAAACTTGACCTCAACAAGATCGCCTACTACAATTTCTTCAGCTCTGATACTAAGGGTTTCGCCTCCACGGATAACAACTGCGGTCTGTAACAAGAACATCATAATTTATGTTTCTTTACACCCTCTTACTATACTCTTTAAAAAATGTCATAGATTTACTTACCTGAGGAACCATATTTTTAAAGGAATCCATGATCTTTGAACTTTTGCTTTCTTGATAGTAAGAAAAGATGGCTGTGACAATAACGACAGCAGCCAGAGTAATACTAAGGTACAGCTGCAATAATTTAATGGAAAAAGATGTTAGTAACAGACAAAAAAAAATCCATTGAGAAAATTGAGGGTATTGCCACTTACGTTGTCCTCTACAGGTTCATCTGATTGTGAGTACTCAATAGCATAGGCGATGAAGCAAAGGATGGCACCAATCCACAGGAGCATGGAGAAGCCCCCAAACAGCTGCTTACAGAACTTGATCCACTCGGGGGTTGTTTTTGGAGGGGTGAGTGAGTTGGGGCCATCGCGCTCCAAATACTCTTTGGCTTTGGCTGCAGTGAGACCCTGGTAGAGGTAAAAGTACAATTTAAAACACTGTGCATAATGGCAATGCCGTCCAAATACCCCACAAACATAGCAAAACAAGTCTATACCTTGGTACAATCGGTCGTGAAACGACGGCACAGCTCGTCGACACTGATTTTGTGAAAGTCGATGTCCAACTCCTTCTTCAAGTCCTCCAACTTCTCCACCTTTTGCTTGGGCTTTTTCTGCAACACAAACAATACCAACATATTAAGGACACGTCAGTCTGAGAGGAACATCGCACGGCCGGTGACGACGAGGCCCACTACACTCGTCGATTCGCTAGCGAGCTTAGAGAAGAGCGCCTGGAGGTAGGCCACCCATCTGGCACCGCGCAATGCGAGCAGCGTCTAAGCAGGATGGGTGGCCTGCCTCCCAGGCGCCCTCGTTGCGGCTTCCGACTCTCAACAGTGATTTCGCGAATCTTCAGCGACATTCACACACAGAACCGCGGTACGGCGGCAACGCCATTTCATTCATTCGCCACCCGTTCGCGTCCGCCGTGCATCGCGCCCACCTTCTTGACGTTGGCGGGAGGACGGCATGGGGGTGGCATGTCCGCGGCGTGGCATGTCCGATGTCTGCGGCGGCGAGCCCACCCCGACGGGGCCCTCACCGCACGCCAGCACGCCACTCCGCACGCGCCCCCGTCGCGGTCCGCCCCCAAAGCCTTCCCCCGCGGGGCCACGCGTGGTGGCGCGGCGTAGCGTGCGGGTCTCCTTAGCGTCCGCGACGAGAATAGCTCAACCATCGCCCCGCCGAGCCCCACGGCCCACGGCGCCCACCCCGCCGAGCCAAGACGGCCAAGCGATCCAAGGGAGCCACGGCCAAGACGACGAGCACGGCCAGGACGGCGAGGACTACCCGGCCCGTTGCCGGGGTGGAGTATATCGACTGGGCGTCCGGGCGGACGGGTCTGTCGGGGCCACTGTCACCATGGGTTATTCAGTGAAGGTCGGTTGCCACTTCCCGACGGACTTCCAGGAGTCCGTCGTCGTGCACAACGTCTTCAGTCCTCATCGACTCCGGCCGTGGCCGCGGGGCCGTGACCAGACCTCTCCAGCGAGCACGCAATCCAATCCCATCCGCAAAGGATCGACGGATTAGCCCGCATTGAGCATTTCCCACCAGCAGACTGATTCCGAGAGTCGTTTCCGACGCCCTGTCTCCCTCGTAACTATATGGGATGCCGGATGCCCCATGCGTGCGAGAGAGACAGAACGACGAAACGACTCTCGCAGTCTTCGGTGGAAGCGGCCGAAGTTAGAGACGCGTTTTGAGCTCCAGAGTCGCTTGTCAGGACTCGAACCGAGCGTGTGACCCCACCAATGGATCCTGCGTTAGAAGCACAATCCATTGGTGGGGGTCACACGATCGGTTCGAGTTCCATTAAGCGACTCTAGAGATCATAACGCGTCTAGAATTTTGGCCACCTCCACTGGTCTTCTGGCACTGTCACGAGTGCGAGCGAGATGGGGAGAGAGCCTGCTGACTCTCGGATAACGCGCGGGGAATTGGCGCGGGCCGCCGGCAGATGCACCCGTCTCTAGCGGCGGCGGTCCAGACAGCGAGAGCCCAGCGCCCAACCGAAGACACGTCAGCGCCCAGACGCGGGAAAAGTGACTGCTATATTTACCCCGTTCCGTTCGCCTCGCCGCCTTGGCCCACCTTGGTGGGGACGCTGCGTTTTGGGCAGCGCCTGTTGCAAAAGCCGCTGGCTGCCGCCGGCCTCCCTCCTCCCCCATGCCAGCCCTGTTGCTGCACAGGCAGACGTACGCGGGCTGGCGGCGTGCTGGCGGCGTGCTGGCGCCGCGCCCGGCCCCTCCGTACAGACCCAGAAGAGTCGTCTCGTCGCTCTGTCTCTGTCGCACTCACGGGGCTCTCCGTGAGGGTGCGAGCGAGACGGAGACAAACCGATCTTCTGAATCGCTCGCTAGGTCGAGGCGGTGAGGTAGCGGCGGTAGCGGTGCAGGTCTTTACCCCTCCGCAGTGCACGCGAGCTGTTGCTGTTGAGTTCCGCGGCGCGCCGAGCGAGGGGACCCTTCCTTCCCTTGTCAAACTGATGACGGATCCGGCCGACGGCCCTTGGCTGCGGCCTGATTACGATCCTGGCTTTCGTCTCTGTCTCTCTCACTCACGCATCCGCCCGCATGGGCCTGCTGCGGGCGCCGCATCAAGCCACATAGTGGCACCAAGACGAACGCGTTTCAGAGTGTATACCTCTTCTCCTGTCGAGCGAGTCGGAAAGGATCGTTCTGTCTCTGCCGCTCTCGCGAGGCAACTCGTTGAGGTGCGAGAGAGAAGAGCGGCGAAACGATCCTTCGGGATCGCCAGTCAAGCATGGGAAGGGCCGCGACGGAGCGCCGCGTCGTCACGCGTCATTCGCTATTCGGCGGAGGGCACTTCGTACTTCGTTACGGCGGACTGGGTCCTGTGTCGCGGGGCGACTCTGTCTCTCTCGCACTCATACGGGAGTGTGAGCGAGTCGGCAGCACTAGGGCACTGTAGGGCGGTGTCGCGACACACGCGAGGACGCCACGCAGTCCGGTGTAGGCTGACGCGGGTCTCCCCGCCCCGGAGGCTCTGCAATGCAGTCCCGCCTAACAGGTTCGCGTGGCGGGCGGCCTACCCTGCCCGGCGGAATGGCGCCTGCCTGGCCCGAAATGGCATACGATCATGTGTGGTCTAGCCCTTAATGGTAATGGTGCCGGCAGGCCTGCCCGCCACGCAGCGCTGTCCGACGGGCTGCCTCGCCTCCTGCCCACGGCGTTTCGCTTCGCTCCGCCAGGCTCCGCGCAGTGCAGTGGCAGTGCCAGTCCCGCACGCTGAGCAGCAGACTGATTCCGAGAGTCGTTCTCGTCGGTCTATCTCTCTCGCACTCACGAGGCATCCCGCGAAGGAGCAGAGAGACAGAGCGACGAAAACATCCGCGATCGTCCAGGAGCGACCTCGGACCTCGGGTGGCGGGGCGCTGCACAGTGGGCCAGAAACCGACGCAGGCGGCCAAAATTCTAGGCGCATTTTGAGCTCCAGAGTCGCTAAATGGGCCTCAAACCGAGCGTGTGACCCCACCAATGGATTCCTCGTTCAGAGAGCAATCCATTGGTGGGGTCACACGTTCGATTCGAGTCCCATTTGGCAACTCTGGAGCTCGAAACGCGTCCGGAATTTTGGCCGCCTGCGCCAGTTGCTGGCCCACTGTGCGCTCGGCGGTCACTCGGGCACCACGTGGCCGGCCAGGGTCAGGTGCGGATGCAGGCGAGGCGATGGGGGCATCGTCCCGCCCGACAAGAAGGCAGCACGTCGCACTTCACCCCTGTAGGTTGGCAAATTTAGCGACATCGTCGCCCCCCGAAGTCGTCTCTAGATCCGCCCTCGCGGGCCGCCGCGGTGCACGGCGCGGGTGGTCGTCCCTAACAGGCGGTTGATGAAGCCAGCGAGCGCTGCCGCTTTGGCTACTTTGTTGCGCAACTCAGTGCCCGGCGCTGCCGACCGAGCCGCTCTCTGATTGAGCTCCATGACGTCCATGACGGGCACGGCGGGCTGCACAGAGAGGACCGCGGAGGCGGCGGATTCGGACTTGTATTCGGAAATCAATCATCGCGGGTCAGCAAAAGAGTGCCGATAACGCGCGGTCGCGGTCGAGGCGGACAAACACGTCAACCAGGAAATTGCCCAGCACCCCGTCGCCGCCGGGGGGCTTGGAGAAACTCGGAGAAGAGTTTCGCGTTTATTCTTTCTTTTCGGGGTTTCCTGCATTTGCCATGCAAAGCTGGCTAAAAGTAAGTGCACTGCGGCGGCACTGCGACACAAGGCCGCAGGCCTGCACGGCATGGCACGGCACGGCACGAGAAGGTCAACCAGGACAACAGTTCGACCTGCAGCACTGCATTCACAGGATCGAAGTCGGAATCGCGGCTTGTATCTCTCGGCGCGGCCAGCCGCGCGGACGTGACGACGACGACGGCGACCGGCTGCCGAAAAATGCGATCGCTTCGGCGAACGCTCGTCCGCTTATCGCGGAGCGTGGCACGCAGTCCAGGTGTCGGGGCGGGGCGTGCTGGCGGGGCACATTATCATGTTGGTACTGAACTCGCGGGACCATTTAATTTAGATTTATCGCGGCGGCAGGGCCAGCGCGCCGGGCGCGCCCTCGTGCGGTGGCTTCTTTTAACGCCGGCAAACACAACGAAACGAAGGTGCAGCAGTGTGGTGGATCTGATAGGTCGGCGCGTTTATGTTCATTACGGTGTGGGTGTCGATATCACGCCGCAGTGAGTGCATTAGCGGCACGTGGCTCGGCGCCGTGCGAGGCGTCGCGTGTCCGCACTCCGCACCGCTCCGCGCCGAGCGACGCCAGGGCCAGGAGACTGATTCCAAGAGTCGTTTTGGTCGCTCTGTCTCTCTCGCACTCATGGGGCATCCCGTAGAGGTGCGAGAGTGACAGAGCGACGAAAACGACCCTCGGAATCAGTCGACAGGACGAGGACGTTCCGTGCGGGCCACGCGGCACGCGGCACACGGACACGAAGCCCTCTAAGGAGTCCAAAGAGTACACGGAGTCTGCAGGAAGTGTTTCATTCGGACGGTTTAGACGCGGCCGCCTCCAACCGCTTCGCCGCGCGGCGTGCGGCGTGCGGCCGGCCAGCTGGCCCGCCCGGCCTGGCGACTCGTTGGCGGCGAGGACGACGAGGACGACGAGGGCCTCGGGGAGGACTTGCGGGAACGGGCAGAAAGGAGGAAAACTGCCGCCACTCCGAAATTGATTCCGCCGCCGCGGTCGATGGTGCCTCCGAGCCCCAAGCCCCGAGCCCCAAGCCCTGAGCCCTGCCCGGCGGCCTGACGCACGTCTCGGCCGACGGCTGGCCCATTCCGAACAACGCCTCGTCGCTCTGACTCTCTCGCGCCCCCACGGGACGCTCCGTGAGTGCGACAGTGACGGAGCCCTGCTTGGAAACAGCCTGCTGGTGGCCGCCCCCTTCGGACCTTCGGCCTACCGCCCTCGGCCGGCCGGGCCACCGCCCCCGCACTGGGGCCGCGCCACTGCCCCCGCGGCGCGGAGGGCGGATGGCGGCTGTCCGGCGGGGGGTTGCTTGGTTCCCCCCCCCGGGGCCCCCGGTGGTTCGCGCTGTTCGCGTGACCGACGTACATCAGCGCAATCTAGCGGCAATCTAGCACAACACACAATGAGCCGCGGCGCCGGCCGGCGTAATGCGGCGAGGGTCCGACGGCGAGGGTACGTCGGCGAGGGTATGACGGCGAGGGTACGACGGCGGGGGTGCGACGGCGAGGGTATGACGGCGAGGGTACGACGGCGGGGGTGCGACGGCGAGGGTATGACGGCGGGGGTACGACGGCGAGAGGGGGGGGGGGGGGTTACGACGGCGAGGGTACGACGGGACGACGTCGTGGTGCGACGGCGAGGGGAACATCGCCATTCCGGCGCCGCGTGCTGCGTGTCGGGGCGCGGGGCGTCGATGCGGCGCCGACGCCCCCCTTGGCTGTGAGGGGGAAAGCCGCCGAGTGCCCCGGAGAGGAAACAAACAGCCGACACGAATCATTGCAGCTCTCCGAGCTCTTGGAGGCACGCCACCGCCGCGGGCTCGCGAGTGTGAGTGCTCCAGTTGCTTCCCACGGCAGCAACAAGAAGAGCGCGCCGCCGCCGTGGACTTGTTGCCCTCCCCGCCTGGCCGACGCCAGCGAGCCGGCGACGCCCGACGGCCTCGAGGGGCGCGGTTGGCGCTGGCGATGTCTGCGGGCCCCGGCGGCAGCAGGCTCGTTCTAGGTCTAGGGGATCGACGGCGCGCGCGTGAGTTGGTGGTCATTTCCAGGCGAAGACAGTGGCGGCCGTCAGACCCCTTTAAGGGTCACCAGGGTGGGGCCGTGGCAGTGCCGTGGCGGGGCTGGCTCGGCTCGGGGATGACGGCGGGGTGGCGGACGGTGACGTCACGGGGTGGCGCCAGCCACGGCCAGCCTGGCGGCCTGGCGCCGTGTTACATTATGGGCGGGGCGGCGTCTGGGCCGCGGGGAAGAGGACGGGGGCTTCCATGCGGGGCGGGGAAAGGGGGGGGGGTCAACAAAGCCATTAGGTGAGCGAAGCGCGCGGTCCGGCCTCGGCCCTTGTGCTGCCTGCTGCCTGGGCTGCCCGGGCCACGACAGGGTCGTCATCGTGTCCACCCCGTTGCCTAAAGCGGAGGATGACCGTTAGACGACGCGCCCCTCGGCCTTCGGGCCCTTCCAGCGCTTCCACTCCAAGGAGCAGCGCGAGCACCATCGCGGAGCGTAAAAAGCGGCCGCCGTCGCGAGGACTCGAACCCGGACCCGGCAGACCGGCATGAATCATTCAATGTTATGGCCTGCTCGGTGCGTCCTGGTACGTCCACACTGGAATTTATGTGAACGTGGCGGTGGCAAGCCGACAGGGACGCCGGCGCCGGCACCACGGCGCCAGGGGAGGGAGCGGCGGCGAGGACGGTCTCGGGGGCGGGCGCCAGCAGACTGATTCCGAGAGTCGTTCTCGTCACTCTGTGTCTTTCGCACTCATGCGGTGTTCCACATAGGTGCGAGAGAGACAGAGCGATGGAAACGACTCTCGGAATCAGTCTGCAGCACCATCCCCGGCTGGACAGACCCGCCGTCCGCCCTGCTGCAGCGGCCACTGCCGAAATAGACGCCACCCGACACAGCAACAGCAAGCCGATTCCGAACAGTGCTGCGTCGCTCTGTCTCCGTCTGCCCTACGGGACGCCCCACGACTGCGAGAGAGAGAGAGAGAGAGAGAGAGAGAGAGAGAGAGAGAGAGAGAGAGAGAGAGAGAGAGAGAGAGAGAGAGAGAGAGAGACAGACAGAGGGGTAGAAGCACTGCTCGGAATCAGCCCCCAGGCGGTGTTTGGCTCTGCTGGGCTCCGCCAGCATCAACAGTTGGCGACCCTGTAGCGCCTCCTGGCTGCCGTGGACTCCGTGGACCTGTGCAGTGCGGTAGCGTCGGCGTCCTCAGTGGCAGACTGCGGCTGCTGCGCGGCCAGCCTGCAAGGTATGCAACCCTTCGCGCGCCGGCCTCGCGCGTTCTGCGTTTCCAAGCTCTAGGTTCCAGGTTCCAGGTCTAGCGAAGCCCCACTGCCGTGCCGCCAAGCCGACCGGCTGGACAACAATGGCGGCAAGGTCGTGCCAAGGCAGGGCCTGGCCGCAGTGTCCTGCGGACTGATTTCGCGGCGCGTTTCGTCGCCCTGTCTCTCTCGCACCTGTGCGGACTGCCCCATGAGTGCGAGAGAGACAGAGGCGATGTTCGGCATCGCTCTGCTGGCCAGCGCGTCCCTGACACGTCTCTCCGCCCCGCCCGAGGAAGGGCCCGGTACCAGCCGCACAGGCCAAGGGCGGATCCATTTCATTGTTGGCTCATTCGGTTTTCGCTTCGATTTTCGATCGACATGCGAGGCGAGGCGAGGCGTGGCGTACGCGGGGGCGTCCACGCCGGGTCGGCGCGTTGTCGCGGGAAGTTTCCCCCACCGATAAAAAGACCTGTCGATCCGACTAATGACTGCGGAGGCGCTACCTGGCGCCGCCCGCACCGCGTGTCGTCGCTCTGTCTCTCTCGCACCCATGCGGAAGCACGCGGAAGACCCATGAGTGCGAGAGAGACAGCGCGGCGAAAGCACTGTTCGGAGTCCGCCTGCCGGCGCGCTGGGGCAGTGTGCTGGCGCCACCCGCAGCGCCTTGGCCGGAAACCCATTCTTCGTGTCGAGCTCGCTGCCATGCAGTCCGTCGCCGTGCACGTGCAGCGAACCTCCAACTGCAAGCGCTTATCTCACTTTTCTGGTGCCCGGTGCAGGGGCGAGGGGAATTTAGATAATCGGTTGTAGTTAGGAGGCAGCAGAGAGACCCCGCGATCCTGCAGGGGTCCGTGGCGGCAGTTAGCACCACCAGGGCCTTGGCGGCCTTGGCAGCTCTGGCGGCCTCCGCGAAATAAGCGGCACCCGGGACGGAAGGGGACTTTTTCTAACAAAAATGGAAGGCAAGGCGGGCGGGGCCAAATTGAAGTACAGTTCCCGCGGCACGGTGTAGACGAGGCGGCCATTACTATGCGCGGGGGAGCACGCCTTGGCCGCCCCGCCCCGCCCCGCCCCGCCCCGCCACACGTGCCATGGGGCCAGGACATCCGCGCTGGAAGGCTGAAATGCGCAAAACGGCGGCAACGCCCAGCCGGCAGACGCCTATGGAAACGACCGTTTTCATGACGGTCGTGACGGTCTTATTTCTCGCCGAGCGTTTGCGTTCGGAGAGATGCACGCGAATGGGCCAAACGACAAAAAAATAGTTTCGACGCATTCAGAGCGCTGCAGTCCGCAGTCCTTACAGTCCTTACAGTCCGCAGTGTGGCACACACGACGGTACCTCCGCGTTCGTCCCTCGTCCCTCGCAAAGTCACATTCTTTCTTATCAGCGCCTCGCGGCCCCAAGGCGGCAAGGCGGGCCCACCTCACCGCCACCTGCAGGCTGATGCCGAGCACTGCTCTCGTCGCTCTGTCTCTCTCGCACTCACGGGGTGTCCCGTAAGGGAGCGAAGAGCGTCGAAAGCGCTGGGTGCACGACTCCGCCACCATGACAAGGCGCGCCGGGCGGCGGCCCATTCCGCACGCTGCCGCTTCGTCGCTCTGTCTCTCTCGCACCCTTACGGGGCGCCTCATGAGTGCGAGAGAGACAGAGCGACGAAGTGGCACCGTTTGGAATCGGGACTCGCAGGACGCGCGAATGGTCCCGACCCCGTCATCGCCACGTCGGTCCACAGTGGGCCAGAAGACCGGTGGAGGCGGCCAAAACTCTAAACGCGTTTTGAGCTCCAGAGTCCTGGGTCATCTGGCCCACTGGCCCTCCTCACAATATTCCTTTGGAAAGAAGTGAGCAGCAGCGCCGTCCGATTCCAAAGGAGAGTTTCGTCGCACCGTCCTTGTCGCACTCATGGGGCGTCCCGTAAGGGGTGCGAGAGAGACGGAGCGACCCTTTGGAACCGGCGGCGACCCGGCGACAGGCGGTGAGGTGACCGCGGCGGCACGCGGGCGGCACGCGCGGCTTGGATCGCGGCCAAAGAGGACGGCGCTGCCAAAATATTGTCATTCCCCCCCCCCTCCCCCTTCCCCCTCCCCCTCCCCCCCCCCCTTCCCCTCTCCTTTCATCCTGCCTGGAGTGTCCGCGCGGCCCAATCACCGCAAATGAGTCAAATGAGCGGCAACAGACTGATTCCGAGAGTCGTTTTCGTCGCTCTGTCTCTCTGGCACCTATACGGGACGCCCCATGAGTGCGAGAGAGACGGGATCAGACTACAGCGCCGCGAGCCAATTAGCTGCAATCATCATCATCATTACGCGTAACAAAGTACGAAGTATGTACGCAGTGCGACGCAGTGTGTGAGTAGGAGAGGGGCAGTGAGAAGCGGTCGGTCGGTATCACATATGACACGCAAAGCGCCACGCCGCGCGCGGCCACGCCGACAACATCATCAAGGCTCGCGTCAAGGTGTGCGACGCTGTGCGACGCGAGCGCCGCGGCGGCACTCGATCCAAATAGGGTTACCAACCGGATTCCAGCCGGGTTTATTCCGTCCGGCTTTGTACCGCGCTTTCCGTCCGGCTTTCCACCGCGTTTTCCGAACGGCTTTCCACTGCGCTTTCCGCCACGTGGGCCGAGCGGCCAAGCGGCCGAGGCCTGGGCACGCGCCGGCCGTCCGTCCGGCCCGGCGACAGCAGTGCGACAGCTGCATGGTGTTTGCATGTGTCGGCCGTGCACACTTGCACAAGGTCCGCAGGGCGTCCCGCCACACAGTGGGCCAGAAGACCAGTGGGCGGTCGAAACTCTGGACGCGTTTTGAGCTCCTTCTATTTTCTGGCTCTGTGGTGATCATCGGGCTGCGTGGCAGTGCACTGCCGTGGCGGCGTGGTGCCAGAGCCACGTGGGGCCGGCAGACTGATTTCCACGAAGTGGCAGGTCTCTGTCTGACAGACCCACACCCGGAAGAAGACACAATCCTCACTCTGACTCTCTCGCACCCATCGGGCGTCCAGCAAGGGTTCGAGAGAGAGAGTCAGCGGCGATAGGACTTTTTGGAATCGGCCCACTGTGAAAGGGCAGGAGTCGGCATCCCCCGCCCACCCTTACGGCTCGCGGCAGGGCGACCCAGGGCGACGCGTACGCCGTTTAACATTTTAATTTATTCGTATTCGCGCGCGTGGATTGGCGTGCTGAGCCCCGCACTGCCCCGCCCCCTGCTGGCCGGGCCGGCCGGTGTGCCGGGCCTGGCTGGGGCCGAGAGGTCAGTAAACTGCCGCTAGCTGCCGCCCGCCGCGCCGCCCGCCCCGCCAGAGGGTACTAGAGGCGGCTAGGCGCGGCCAGGCTCTAGCTCTAGTTGGAGATAACGAGCACCCGCCCAGGTTGGCGTGGCTCGTGGCGGTAATTCGCAGGGCCGCCAGTCATCCGTCTCTCTCACACTCACGGGGCGCCCCGTGAGTGTGAGAGAGACGGAGCGGCGGGGCTTCCCTGCTCGGCATCAGCCGGCACACTGTGCAGCGCGCCGCACCACGCCGTCTTCGCTTGAATCGATACGCCGGGCAACGCCGGCCGGCCGCCGGCTGGAGAACCGGACAGAACCGCCGGCGGGAACGCGTCGGGGAACAGGGAAGGGAAAAGGGAACCGCCGGCAGCAGCAGCGGGACGCGGCGGGACAGGGTGGCGCATGGAGCAGCCACCCGCGAACCACACCCACGCCCGGCCAGGGGCGGATCCAGGGGCAGCCTGGGAAAAGGGGGCGAAGTAGTACCTATGACCACTTACAGGGGCAAAGTATGGTTAGTGTCTTGTCTGCCTTACAGGCGGTTATCTAGCTGCTGTGGGGTGGGAGTCAAAGACCCCTCGGCCTCCCCTTCCTGGATGCGTCTTGCCAGGTCTTGCACGCCCCTGACGGGTCGCGGGCAGCGAGGCGACGCAGCAAGGGGACTGGCATTGGCACACGCGGATCCGCCAAGCGACGCCATGCCACGCGGACCAAGTTCCCCCGGCGCCCTGGCCACGGCCTGGTACGCGGACAGGCGCGGATTTAGAGGAGGGGCAATGACCTCCGGGACTAGATAGGCCGCATGGAAGGTAGGCAGCAATCACTACTTTGCCCTATGTAGGCAAGAGTCACGGCTTCTTAGGAAAATTCTGGGTCCGCGCTCCGCGCTTGGCACTGGGCGAGGCAAACTAGATTAGACAAACTAGACTCGTACGTGCACGGCGGCGACGGGACGCACGGCGCTCGCAAGGCCAGGGCCGCTGCACTGTAGGCAGGCGCCCGCCCGGCCCACCTACACCTAATCCCACCGCCTTATCCGCGACGATAACCCAGTCGAATGCTTTCTATTAGTAACGTGGCGGCGTGCCCTCGCCGCCGAGCGCTGAGTCGCGGTGCTTGCCCGACGCTCGCGGCTCGGCTGAGCGGACGCCGGGCCCGGCGCCGAACTCGGCGTCCTGCGTAGCTCAGCCTCGGCTGCGAGCATCAACGGAAGCGCGCGATGTGTGTCCTTTGGGACCAGCAGACTCATTCCGAGAGTCGCATTCGTCGCTCTGTCTCTCGCGCACTCATGGGGCGTCCCGCAGAGGTGCGAGAGGGACAGAGCGACGCAAAGGACTGTCGGCATCCGCCTGGCCTGCCGGCGGGCTGGCCTCGGGGCCGCGCTGGGATAGCCGCACGGCCGCGCGGCCCGCGGGGAGGAGAGGCAAGGAAGTCAAGGACGCCGAGCCGCTCTACGCCGCTCTACGCCGCTCCAGCTGTCTCCGGAAAGCGAGGCTGTGCTCGCGCAGCGCGCGCAGCTCGCCAGAGGAACAGGAGAGGGACGCTGGTTGCTGGGCCATCGCGGCGCGTTCGTGGCGTCCGTGGCGGTGACCGGCCGCGGCTACCCACCGGTAGAGTCCTCCAGTAGGAGTCCTATAGGACTCTACCCAACGGCACGGCGGCCAGCGATCCTCAGCAGACTCATGCCGAGAGTCGTTTTCGACCCTGTGTGTCTCACTCTCGCAACAATACGGGGCACCCTTCGAGAGAGAGAGACAGATCGACGAAACCGACTCTCGGAATCAGTCTACAACGAGGCCTCGGGGCGCGCTGCGGGCTGCGGGGGTGGGCGCGACGGGGTGGCGCCCGGCTCCGCGTGATGGGCATCGGGCGTGGCCGGTGGCCGCGTGACCGGGGGTGGCTAAGCAGGCACGGCCTTCACTCCCTCGAGGCCGCCGCCACGGGCAACGGACTCCGCGGGCACACTACCAACCGCCACCATCATTTTCGATAGATTTAAATTGAAATCGCCTCTTTTGACTGGCTGCGCTACGTACAGCCAGACAGCTCTGCTGCGGCGCGCAGCGTAACCGGCACGGAGTGTCACCCGAGCGGCTGAATAGCCTCGTCCGCCCCGCCCCGCCCGCCTAATCGGCCTGAACGCTCGGGCAGAACGCCCGGCCCTCGGCCCGCCCGTTTCGCTGCAATTTGGCGCTGATAAAGAGGTTTAAAGACCCAGACCCCGCCTCTGTCGCCTGGGACTCGGAGGCCGCGCCGCCTGGCCCCGCCCCGCCCCGCCACACCGCCGGCCCGGCGAGCGGTCCACGTGGTGCTCGACGAGCTTGTCCTCCAGCCGGAGCTGCAGCATGTCCCGGCAGCACCGCGCTGGCCAGCGGCGCCGCGGCAAGCCACCGAAGCCCTGCCGGTGATGTAACTCACACCTCGGGGCCGGGGCCTCGTCGGGGCAGGCCGGGCCCCATACGAACCACAACAAACCACGTTAAAGCGGCCTGAACGCCTTGGAGCCTGCTCTGTGTGCCGCGGCGAGGGGGAGGGTCGGGGCGAGGCCGGGGGAGGGCGCGGGGAGCGCGAGGGGGAGCGGGAGCGGACGACGCGCGTAAGGGTGGGGTGGAGGGCTGAACCGGTGCGAACCGGACTGAGTATACCATAGGGCTGGCTGGGCTGGCTGGCTGGCCCGGCCTCGCGGCCCTGCCCGGCTCCCTTCGAACCGAACCACGGCGCCGAGGCCGAGGCAGGCCGAGGCCACGCTGTGCCGGGCTGTGCACGCCCTTCAACCCCCCGGCCCCGTCCTGGCCCTGCCCCGGCCCCGCCCGATCAAAACACGCCCCGCCGCGGCCCCGCGGTGGATGCGGCAAATCGGATTGCGCGGCCGGCGTGCCCGGCGTGCCGGCGTCGTCCAAGCGACCCGCGCTGGCGGCCTGGCGGCCTGGCGGCCCGGCGGGGCGGATCGGGCGGATCCCGGCGGAACGCGCCGAACGTGGACATAACGCGAAGGCTTTTCCTTTTCGACAATCGATGTATGGAGCGCCGCCCGGCCCGGCCGGCCCACGCCGCGGGGCTTATCACTCGCCGTTATCGCCCGAAGGCCCGAAGGCCCGAAGGCCTGAAAGAGCTCGTCACGACCACGCCGAGGCGCGTCGGCGCGTCGTCTTGGCCGCCTAGGCCGTCAACGTCTAGGCTGCACCCCGCGCCGGGGCGGCATGCCGCTGCAGCCTCGGGCCTGCCCTGCCTGCCGCCTCATTCCTCGTTCATCGCGCTGTCTCTCTCGCACGCATGGGGCGCCCCTTAGGGCCGCGAGAGAGACAGAGTGACGGAAAGCCATCCTTCGGAATCAAGCGACAGACACCCCGCCGCCAGTGTGGGGCGACGACGGCCAGATAGCGCCGCTAAAGATTTGCAGCCAGAATAAACTGCGAGACGCAAACACACACACACACATGTACACATGCGCACACACACACACACACACACGCGCACACAAGCACAGCAGCATAGACACGGCCGCGCAGTGACTGGCAGAAGAACGCAGAAGCACAAGGCGCGAGTGGAGGAAAGCCGCAGTGTTCCGGTTCCCCGGCGTCCCGGCGTGTGGAGCACGGCCAATGATTGGCGCTGCTAGCTTTGCCTGGCTTTGCCAGTGATTGCGTCGCATTTTCCTCAAGGAGTATTGGGTGGCCTGTCGCCATCCATCAAGGCGATGGTGCCCCGGCGGGGCGGCAGCCTGATCCCGAACCGTGTTCTCGTAGCTCTGCCTCTCTCGCACTCATGGGGCGTCCCGCGTGTGAGAGAGAGAGAGAGAGAGAGAGAGAGAGAGAGAGAGAGAGAGAGAGAGAGAGAGAGAGAGAGAGAGAGAGAGAGAGAAGGAGAGAGAGAGACCTGTCCGGAAGCAGCCTGCTGGAGGTGCCCCGCGCGGCCGCGGGCAAACATGGAATCTGCCTCAAAGGCTGGGCCGGGTCCGCCACGCCGCCAGGACCGCTAAGCCCAGAAGGGGTGAACGACTGGCACCCCGGCACCCACGCCCAGACCGCCGTGGCCGGGCCGCCGTGGCAACAGAGCTGACGCCACCGCGCCCACCTGAGGCCCTGAAGCAGAAGGCCTCGGGGGCCCTGAAGAGAGCTGTCGACGCGGCGCCCGGGAAGGATCCCCGGCGTGGCCATGCCGCCGAGTCCGAGGCCGTGCCGCTACACTCGCAAGCGCTGCCTGCTGCAGGATGATTCCCAACAGCTGTCTGTCTCCCTCGCACTCGTGGGGCATCCCGCGCGGGTGCGAGCGAGACAGAGCGACGAAGCTGTTGGGACTCGGGCTGCTGCTGGGGCTGCTTGACGGCGAGGGCGAGCGCCGCGTCGAAAGTGGGCCGGTGAGCGTGTTTACACTAGACCGGCCCAACAAAGCAGAGCGGGCCGTGGCCGCAGTCAGTCGGTGAAAAAGCAGAGAACCAGAGCGGAGAGCGGCCAAAAGCACGGCCAAAGCAGTGCCAAAGCATGGGCGGCCGGGGTTTGTTGGGGGTTTGCAGTTCGCAGCGCCTCGTACCGGTAGGGAACGCCACGCCATTCCCCCCCTCCTCCCTCCCCTCCCCTTCCCCTCCTCCCCCGCTACAACGATAGCACCACCGCGATAGTTGCCGGCCGGCCCTCCGACATGCTAGCCATGGCCATGCCATGCTAGCAGCGCGCCGAGCAGCGAGGGAGCTGCAGGCGGCAGGCCGGGCAGGCCAGGCAGCAGCTCTGGCTGCAACAGAACTGCTCCGATCTGGATTTTTGAAGCCACCCCATTGGCTGCCACTGCTGGCGCTGCTGGCACCCCCTCCACGGCTTCCGCGGCCGCGGCCTCCCCCGTTGCCGGCGACGTCGCCCTGGTCGCCCTGCCCGTGCAAGCCTGCAGCACTGCCGCCGCCTGCACGGACTGCCGGAGAGGCGGCCGTCGCGCTGGAGCTCGCCAAGAAGTACACCCTTTCGGCGGGTTGAGTTGCCTGTCTGCCCGTCTCGTTTCCTCCCCCCCCTCTCTCTCTCTCTCTCTCTCTCTCTCTCTCTCTCTCCCACCCCCAGCGGGAGCAACGCCCGGGTCGGCAACCGGTGCAGGGGCGAGGGTGGGGCGGGGTCAGGAAGCGTAGGTTTGGGGGTGGGGGCGAACTCCGGCAGCTCTGCGAAGGGCAGCCAGGGCAGCGAAGGGTCCCTGGAGCCCTCCGTCGGCGGCTTTGGCGAGTACGTCCGGGTCACCGACGTCCGGGTGGGACTAGGTGGGGCTGGCGGCGACGCGGCGCGCCCACCGAAGCTTGGCCGGGATAACTACTTCAGTCTCTCCTTGTTTGACCATGATGGGGGCTGTACGCACACGCCCACTGATTTAACTTTGTAGTGTGCGGTTGAAACTTTTCGCATGGCTTTTCCCCGTGCTCTCCCGCCACCCAGAGGCAGGGGGCGACGCTGCGGAGGTGTAGTTCGTGGTGCCAACGCCGCGCCGGCTTGGTGGTGTGGTGACACGACAAGGACAACGGAGTCTTGACCTATCCGAAACGGCGTGCTCGTGGGAAAGGTCCCACGGCGACGGCCGCCATGCCGTGCCCGCCAGCAGACTGATTGCTCTGTCTCTCTCGCACTCAAGAGGGGTCCCGCACGGGCGCGAGAAAGACCGCGCGACGAAAACGACTCTCCCAATCAGTCTGCAGCGACGACACCTCGACGACACTTGAAAGAGTTCGGCACGGTCTTAGCGCCCCCGGCCGCCAACCCTTGCAACCCTGGTGCAACCACACTTTGGTCTCAGTGAGTCTCAGCCTCCTGAGGTGTCGCTCCCCCTGAGTCTCTCTAGTCCTGAGTGGAGAGCCTTGTAGTACCAGAGTGCAGTAGTGTGCGCCGAGGGAAAGAGGTCACGCAAGGCCCGTCCGTTGGAACTCGACAGCCGCCTGGACGGTAGGCAAACCGCGACACACTCCGCCTGAACGCAGGCAGAAAGCATGGCTTGGCCTCCCGTTTTCAAAATTGCTGCGCGCGCCACTGTAGGGAGCCCGGCGGGCCGAAGCGAGCCAAAGCGCCCGCGCTCGCAGAGTGGCGTCAGCAGAGCAGCAGCATGCACGTCATTAGACGTCATCGCCACTGTATATCGCTCTTCCCGTCACGCCTGCAGTGTGCCTGCAGTGTGCTGTGACAGAAAATACTTGCCATTCCGAGAAGCGCGTCTCTGGCAGTCTGGGGCAGTCTGAGGCCGGCCGGCCGGCCGGTCTGCACACAGCCGTTCCGAATAGTCGTTCCGTCGCTCTGTCTCTCTCGCGCCCCTGCGGATCGCCTGATGAGTGCGAGAGAGACAGTTCTGACGGAATGAGTCTGAGCCGCCTGGCAAGCGCATGCGCACGCTTGCTGCTGAACACGCGCTCACTCCTAGCCGGATTCGCTATTAGCACAGCTCAGAGCCAAGCGGAGCCAAGTCAGCCATCCAGGCAGCCACGCAGGCAGTCTGTCCAGCTGTGCGGCCGGTTACCCGAGCAGGCTTCCAGTGGCCTGGACGCCGACGTCAGGGGCTTGCTCCGCGGCCGACCGCGGCGCTCCGGCCCGCCGGCCCTCACTTGACGGGGAAAGGATCCTTCGATTTAGGACGAAAGTCCGCCAAACAACCCCCGGCGAACAGCTATCAAATCCCGTCGTCGTGCACTCCCCCTCCGAATTGGTAACGCGACGAAATAACTCCAGCCAAATTTGCACACCAAAATTCATCAAACATGTAAAATCCATTAAAATTCATCAAAATTCGACTAAAATTCATCGAAATTCGACTGAAATTCATCAAAATTGGACTGAAATTCACATGACTTGTACGCCGAAATTCACAGTGATTTCCCCCTGGGCCGCCCCGAACGGGCCGGGCCGAGGGCCGGGCGATTGTGGACGGACAGTCGAGTCGCTCCGTCTCTCTCGCACCCTTACGGAGAGCCCCGTGAGTGCGAGAGAGACAGAGATCGCATCGCTCGGCAGCGGAACCGGTTCGAGCGAGCCGCGTCCCGAACAAGGCGGCTCGGCTTCGGCCAGGCGTGGCCAGGCGTCTCGCGAGTCTTGTCTGCGGATTACACCTGATAAAGGGATGACCCCGCGCCTCGCTTCGGACCGTGCCGGCCACGCCGCGGCCGACCCCGAGACCTCGCGCGCTTTGCACGGCCTAGAGGGAGGCGGGGCGCGGCGCACAGTAGTGGGCCAGAAGACCGGTGGAGGCGGCCAAAATTCTAGACGCGTTCTGACTCGAACCGAACGTGCGACCCCACCAAAGGATTGCTCTCCGAACGAGGAATCCATTGATGGGGTGACCCATTTGGTTCGAGTTCCGTTCAGTGACTCTGGAGCTCAAAACGCATCCAGAGTCAAGGAGAGCCCGATGAGTGCGACAAAGACAGAGCGACGAAACGCCTCTTCCGAATCGATCGGCTTCAATACACTGTGCGACCCGGATGCATTATTATTACTACTACTCGGGATTAAGATAAGCGACAAAGTTGCAGAGAGGCGCCGCGCCGCGCGTCGAAAGCAGCGCTTCATTAAGGGAAGGCGTCCGAGCTAAGCTCGCCATCACGTGCAATACCCCGCAATCGACTCGCCCGGTGCCGACGGCAGGGAGGGGAGGATCTGCAGAGCGCCGTGCGTGAGAGTGGATGACTCTGTGTCGCCTGGTGTGTGAGAGAGAGAGAGAGAGAGAGAGAGAGAGAGAGAGAGAGAGAGAGAGAGAGAGAGAGAGAGAGAGAGAGAGAGAGAGAGAGAGAGAGAGAGTGTGTATACGCGTGCGTTGCCGAGCGACCTCTATCTAGATCAGCGGATGACGTCATAAGGGACGTCCCTCTGGGGCCGTGCCGGCCGTGCCATTCGGGGCTGTTGGCGGTTCACCGCGTGGCGCCACACGGCACGACGGCATGGCACGCCACGGCACGGAAATAAACTCTTTGGATCCGGGCGGCGGGCTTGAGGCTCCGCGAAGCGGGGCGTGGCGGGGCGTGGCCGGCCTGGCCACCTCAAAAGCAGAAGCAGCTCCTGCCTGTTAGGCGCCTGTCCGCGTCGAAACTCCGCACGCCCAACACAATGGGGACCTTGTCTATGAGGCGGCGGGGCGGGGCGGCGGGGCGGGGCGGCGGGGCGACTGGCCTGGAGGTTCTAAGACGCCGAGGTGCTACGTACGACGACCGGCGGGCCCATTCCAAGCAGTGCTTTCGTCGCTCCGTCTCTCTCCCGCACTCGTGCGGCGGCCCGTGGGCGTGCGAGAGAGACGGCGCGGCGGGCAGGCCACGTGCCCCTACCAGTGTCGCGGTCGCGGCCCCGCGAATGCCGGCGAGCGTGCCGCTATTGACCGGCTGGCCGGCCGGCCGCGGGGGACTTGCACTGAAAAATGGAAAGCCGGCGTCATCGACGACACGGCACGGCACGGCCACGGCACGGCCACGGCCAGGACGCACGTGGAGGCGGCAGCGCGGCACGGCGACCTTGCGGGCGACCGCTGCAGCAGACTGATTCCGAGAGTCGCTTTCGTCGCTCTGTCTCTCCGGCACTCATGGGTGCGAGAGAGACAGAGCGTCGAAAACGCCTTTGCGGCTGCAGCAGCATGCACTGCACGTTGGCGATGTTAAAAGGCGGGCCGGCGCGCTCCTGACGGTTTGACGCAGATAGACCGCCTCCGGATCGCGTCCACAGAGAGCCTCCGGATGCAGCCGTCAAGCCGTGACCGCGCGGGGCGCCCCGCCGGCCCCGCCGGCCCCGCCACCGGATTGGTTTCCGATAACGGATGCAACACAACCGCGGCCTGGCCAGGGCCGGGCCGCGACAGCGCGGCGACGCAGCAGCCTTACATAAACAAACGGCCGCGCCCGGCCGGCCGCGGACTCCTGCACCCGCATCAGGTGCACCGCGACGTACTGGCCGCCGGCAGCCGTACAGTGGGCCAGAAGACCGGTAGAGGCGGCCAAAACTCTAGACGCGTTTTGAGCAGCAAAGCTGCTAAACAGGGCTCGAACCGAGCGTATGACCCCACCAATGTATTCCTCGTTCGGAGAGCAATCCATTGGTGGGGTCACACGTTCGATACGAGTCCCATTTAGCGACGCTGGAGCTCAAAACGCGTCTTGAGTTTTGGCCGCCTCCACCGGTCTTCTGGTCCACTGTGAGCCGCCGGCCGGGCCAAACCCAGACCCCGCACTGCGCTCCCGTCGGCCTGTCTCTCTCGCAACCGCTCGCAACCCTACGGGGCGCCCCATGACTGCGAGAGAGACAGCGGCGAGAGCACTGTTCGCTCTCAGCTGCCGCCGGCCGGGTCGCCGCCGTAGCAACAGGCACACGGGAGCGCGTCTGCGCGTCTACGCCGTCAAGGCCGTTCCCGGAATCGGGAGTAACAGTGGAGTAACGCCGCCGCCGTCCGCGACGTCGCCGCACCGCCAGAGTGATTCATCGCGGTCCAGATGGGCCGTCGCCCTGCACAGCACTTCTCTCTCGCACTCCCTCCTGTGGGCTCCGTGCGAGAGAGACGGAGCGACGGCACGCTGTGCGGAATGAGTCTGCCTTCTTTGCCGTCGCCCTATCGGAACTCTCGTGACGTCCTTCCGTCCTTCCGCCCCGGCGGGAAAATTCCGCCGCCTAGAGGGGACGTGGCACAGTGGGCCAGAAGGCCGGTAAAGGCGGCCTAAACTCTTGACGCGTTTTGAGCTCCAGAGTCGCAAAGCAGGACTCGCACCAAACGTGTGACCCCACCAATGGATTCCTCGTTCGGAGAGCAGTCCATTGGTGGGATCACACGCTCGATTCGAGTCCTGCTTAGTGACTCTGGAGCTCAAAACGCGTCTGGAGTTTTGGCCGCCTCCACCGGTCTTCTGGCCCACTGTGCGTGGTGTGTGCGTGTGTGTGTGCGTGTGCCGGCGTCGTCCTGGCGCCAGGTGTGCGGTCGCGCGGCCCCGGACAGGGCTGCGTTCGCGTCGAGGCCAAGCATGGCACGAGGCAGGCCGCGCAGCATGCGTGGAGCAGGCCTCCCAGGCCCAGGCCCTGGCGGGAGGGACTCAACAGGTCCCCGTGACGTCACCGTCCGGGTGGGGCGCTGGGCGGGGCGCCGGTCCAGCGGGTCAAAGGGGCGACGCGACGCGACGCGCAGCGCGGCGAGGGCGGCGGGCCGCAGCGGGGCGGCCTAGAGTTTTCTTCCCTTGACTCAAGCTCTAAAAATACGGCGCGCCAATTCTAAATGTGTTCCGACTGAGGGCGGCCGAGTGCCGCGGACTTGGGCGTGGCGGAGGTGCGCCCTGCTCTCGGTCCTGTACACTCACAGCGAGCAGTTGCCCCGTCGCGCTGTCTCTCTCGCACCTCTACGGGGTACCCCGCGAGCGCAAGAGAGACAGAGCGACGGAAACGACTCTCGGGATCAGCCGATCAGCCTGCTGCCTGACGGGTAGGCAATCTGCAAGGCACGCCCCCCTTAAGCACAGGGGCGTGTTATGGCGAGGGCCGCCATAGACCCCAAACCTCTCATTTCGCGGCTGAGTTCGGCGCCAAGCCCATGGAAAGTCAAAAGTTGGGCAATTTACCTCCAGAAAGGAGCAACCACCCTTCGCCTGAAAAGAGCGGCCGGACACGCCCCAGTGTACTGTACAGTGTACTACGCGGGCAACAAGCGTGGAACCGCCCCCCACGCCCCATGGCGCTTAAGGACCCGAAGGACCCGAAGGACCCGAAGGACCCGAAGGGCCGACCGCCCCGCCCCGCCCTCGCCCTCGCCGGCGCCGGCGCCCCGCGTCCTCGGCAACGGCCGGCTGGCCCGACTGGCCCGGCCGCCGGCCGGCCCGACCGCACCGGCCGCGACCGCCACGATAAAACCAGATGTTCAAGTTCAAGTTGAGGCAGCCCTGGGGATTCCCGAATTTTCCGCGGCGGTCTCTGAATAACCGGTCCTTCCTGCCCGTTCCTGCCTTCGGTCCGCCCCGCTCACGTATACACACTCACGCACACTAACATGGACGCGCGCGCGCACACACACACACACACACACACACACACACACACACATCACACACACACACATACACACACACACACACACACACCGCGCGCGCGCGCGCGTGTGGTGGCCGGCCGCAGGATGCTGCAATGGTTAGCTCTGCCACCTTGAATGAAGCTGCGTGCGCTCGTCGCGCTCGTGAAACGAAAACATTAAAGTGGCATACTGACCGCGGTGCGGCGTGGCGCGGCGTGGCACCGCACTGTACCACAGACAGGGAGACAAGGCGTCGCGTCGCGCCGCTACCGACTTGTCGGCCGCGATGCCCGCGTTACCGGCCCTCTCGCTACCAGACGGCTGTTTTGTCTAGTGCTACTGAACGAGGCGCGTGGAGCGTGCGAGAGAGACGGAGCGACGGAACGGCGTTCGCAACCAGCCTGAACGGAGACAGTGTCGCCTCCCGTCAACGTCACTCACTCCGAGAGGTCGTTCTCGTCGCCCTGTCTCTCTCGCACTCATTGGGGTATCCCTTGCAGGTGCGAGAGAGACAGAGCGACGAAAAAGACTCTCGGAATCAGTCTGCGGAATTGGCCGTGTGCGCACTTCGCTGGTTTGAGACTGGGGTAACAAGCTGGCGGGCCGCTCCTCCATCTCCTCCTGCAGCTGATTAATTTCTCCGCTCTGACCCACTTGTCCTTATCTCGGCCTGCCTGGGCCGGCCCCGCTTGCTGGGTTGGGTTGACGGTGCAGGCGACTTTGGGGAAAGGATCGCCTCCCCGCCCCCATGGGAGGCTACTCGGCCAGCTCCGAGAGTCGTTTTCGTCGCTCTGTCTCTCTCGCACCTACACGGGACGCCCCATGAGTGCGAGAGAGACAGAGCGACGGAAAGGACTGGCTCGCAACACGCCGTCGCGTGCCGTTCCCACGAACCACCACGCCACCTGTCGCCAGCCCCGCCGGCTCTCTCGCACCCCTGCGGACCCTGCGGGTGCGGGTCGCCCCACGAGTGCGAGAGAGACAGGGCGACGAGGAGTTCGGAGTCAACCTGCTGCCCGGCACACTGCCCGGCCGCCGCGGCGGGGCGCCAACCCTGCCACCCTTATCACCGCAGTGACAGATAGATAGATAGACAAGCGCGGTGGTGGTGGCGGACTCCGCGCGTCTCTCTCGCACTCGTGGGGCGCTCCGTGTGGGGGTGAGAGAGAGCGAGAGACAAAACGCGGCCCGGAATCCGTCCGCCGGCGGCGCCACGCGGAGATGGGCGCCGGAAGATAAATCACATCGCCGAGGAGTCAATCGAGTGCCCCGTCATGTACGCGTCCTGAGGCAGGCCGAGAACCCCGCCATCGCATCGATCCGGTGCCTTCGAACCTCCAACCAGCCAGCAGACTGATTCCGGGAGTCGTTCTCGTCGCTCTGCCTCCCTCGCACTCACGTGGCGTTCGGTACAGGTGCAAGAGAGACAGAGCGACGAAAACGACTCTCGGAATCAGTCTGCAGGGTCCGAAGGGTTGTTTCGTCGCTCTGTCTCTCTCGCACGCCTACGCGACGCCCCGTGAGTGCGAGAGAGACACCGGAGGAATGGAGCGGGTTCATCAGCTGACTGGCGGGTCACTCCGGCCATGGCGACCGGGGGGCGGGCGCGCGGGAGGCTTGCGCCGCTCTGCGCCGCTCTGCGCGTGGCGGACGTGGCGGAGGAGGAAGGCGGCGGAGGTCGCTGGCCCCGGTAGGTGCAAGTCGCACCGCGCAAATGGGGTAGAGCGGAGCAGCAGGACTAGCGCGTGGGGGTGGCCGGGGGCGGTGGCCGGGGGCGGTGGCCGGGGGCGCCGGCCGGCAGCAGCACCGCGAACACCGGGAGCACCAACCCGGAGGACTTTGAGCGCGGCTGACTCCAAGCGCCGTCTCTCTCGCTCCCTTACGGACTGCCCCACAAGTGCGAGAGAGACAGAGCGATGAGAGCAGTGCCCCGGAATCTGCCCGCTGGACCACGAGTTAGTCGCTACCGACTTCGACTTCGGCCCTTCCGCCCACAACTGCTCGGCTCCGATACCGCCAGAGTGCCGTCGCGTCGCTCACGCGGAAAATGTCGAAGTGGTCGCGTAATCTATCAAAGGCCTTTCTTTCCGCTATTTTTGCCGCGCCGGGGGGACAGAAGCAGCGAGCCCGGCGCGTGAATCACCCCAACGACAGTGGCGGCGCTGTCCCTCTCGCACCACTACGCCCACTGCGGGGCGCGGCATGGGCGAGACGGAGCGACGAAGCGCTGTTCGAGATCGGGTCGCTGCCATTAGCGGGCACCGGGGCCAGCGAAAGGTTGCGTGGATCGTCGCCGTCGGCCACCCGCGGCCAACCCGCGGTATGGCCCCGCCGCCGCGCCGTCGGCACGCACTGTGTGACGTGTACGTCGCCGACGGTCGCCGAACAGCCCAGCCCGCCCCAGCCGGGCCGACCCGGCGCGGCACGGTGCCATCTCAGCCCGAAATCTGTCGAAACGCGCGCTGCCGTTCGGTCGTTCTGCCGCCGTCGGCGCGTTCCAAAACAGGGACCGCGCTTAAGTGAGCAACGCCTCGCCTTTTGTTTACGCGAACGGAGGCGCACTCACTTCCTGCACTGTGAGGCTAGGCCAGGGCCGCCGGGGTCACGGAAGGAAGGAGAGGGTGGGGACGCGACGCCGCAGCGGCTTTAAGGACGGGCCCCGCGGTGTGCATGTCACGTCGCGCGTCGCGGAGCACGGCAAATACTGCATGCCGCGCCTCGGGGCTGAAGTGTCTCGCAGACAGGCACACATACAGCGGCAGACACGCGCGCGCGCGCGCGCACACACACACACACACACACACACACACACACACAACCACACACGCCTGCTGTCATCATAGTGGAAAAGAATCGACAGATCTGATACGGCGGCCTGGCTGGCCATGACAGAGCCGACCGCTCTTTTGACAGGAGAAGTTCAATGTCAACGCGTCGTGCCGCAGTTCGCGGACCGCGGACCGCGCCGGGCACTATCGCCTCGCGCTGCTGACGCCGCCGCTATCGCCACGCGTTGACAGGTCAACACGGAGACTCCCCCGGTCATGTACGGCATGCTCCCGGCGTTGACAGGTCAACACGAAGACTCCCCCGCCCGTGCATGGCATGCCGCCGGCCAGGGGCGTTCTCTCGTGGGCGTCGCCGGCCCGGCGCCCTACGCCCACAAGCAGGCCGTCGGCGGGGTGCTGCACCGGGCCGCGTGGGGTAACGGGGACTTCCCCGGGCCTCGGCGCGGTCGCCTCTGGGTTTGCTTTGGCAAAGACGCACGGCGCCGGGATGCGCGAAGCTACTCTAGGCGACGCGGCTGCTTTTGGAGGCAGATGCAAATCCCTACCCGGCCGACCCGCACGGCCGCGGCGGCCAAGGCGGCGGCGGCGGTCGGCGTACCGGTACACCGCCCCGCGCTCGCTCCGTATCACTCCACTCCGCCGACTCGACTTACCTCAGGCATGGCGGCGGCGGGAAGTCGTCAGGTACTCCAAAAGACGCGGACTTGCGGCGTAATCCTGCTCTGCCGAGTTCACTGGGCCTCTCCCTCAATTGCACTAGAGGCACCGCGCGGTGCCCGTCGGGCTGTTCGTCACAAGTACTCGGAGCAGGAGACGAATACGGACATGATGGTCACCGGCACGTGGCGGACGCGCACCCCACCGCCTCGGCCGCCTCGGTGGAGCGCGGAGGGAAGTCCAAGGGCGTGTCAAAGACGGCGTCAAAGACGGAGGCGCCGGCTTCGCTGGCGATTCGCTGGCGACCGCGGCGTCCTGGCTGCCTCGCAGAGGCCTGCGTCACGTCGCGAGTCGCGGTGTGGTTCGGCTCGCAGCGAGCGTCGCGGGCGGTGTGGCGGTGTGTTCGCGTTCGCGGCGTTCGCGGCGAGGCGAGGCGGCGCTCCGAGCCCGGCCGACACCCCGGCCCGGCGCGGCTCGGCGCTGCGCGAGGGCCTTCGGCTCGGCTCGGCTCGCGCTCGGGCTCGGCTCGGATCGGCCGCCACCGCCGCCGCCGCTGTCGTCTGCAACAGGACACGGTCGCTACCGCCGCCGCCGCCGCTGCCACCGCCACCGTAGGGCCGTAGCGTGCCGGCAACCCGGCAGATAGCGCGCGCGACACACACACACACACACACGCGCACACGCACACACACACGCACACACACACACACTCACAGAGACACGCGCACAAACGCGACGCCGGCCCCACCTCTGCGCATGCGCACGGCGCGTGAGGTCGCTACTCGCGGCACCTGTGTGTTTCTCTCTCGCACTTGAACAGGTTGTCTCTGTTCGCGTACACTAATAAATACACGCACACACACACACACTACAAACCTAAGTGTCTACTAAGTACACACTTACAAATGCATGCTTGCAAGTACACACTTACAAACGCATGCTTGCCAGTACACACTTACAAACGCATGCTTGCAAGTACACACTTACAACGCATGCTTGACGCATGGAGTTATACGGGGTCAAGCATGCGCTTGTAAGTGTGTACTTGCAAGCATGCATTTGTAAGTGTGTACTTAGTAGACAGTTAGGTTTGTAGTGCATGCACGCGGATTGACGTAAGGGGAGGAAGGGTTTGCCCAGCAGCAGTGCCTGCTTTGACCTCCTCTGCGGTGTCATTTCGAACAGCGGCAGAGCGTCTCTCTCACACTCACACCGGCGTCCCGTTGGAGTGCGAGAGGGACAGAGCGGTTTTCGGACTCGCCCTGCCGGTGATTAAATCGCCCACCCCTTCCTGCCGCCCCTGCCGGGTACCACCACACTGCCACCACCCGACGGCCAGCGGCGGCCAGCGGCCTGCTGGAGATAAGGGTTGCGGTTTCGCGTGTGCGAAGCGCCTTGATGAGGGGCCGTCCGTAACCGAGTGTGTGTGTGTGTGTGTGCGCGCGTGTGTGTGCGTGTGTGTGTTGTATTTTAAAGCCTCGCGTGGAATGGGCGGGCCGGCGGGTCGACGACGAGGAAGAGAATATAATTGCCCTCGAGACACCTCTAGCGACTCCCACCCGCGCGGGGGACCGACAGTTGGTCATCAGAAAACCGGTGGAGAGGCCAAAACTTTCGGTTTTTAGTTCCACAGACGCTGAAAAGGATTCGGACTGAACGTGTGACCCCACCAATGGATTCCCCGTTCGGAGAGCTATCCATTGGTGGGGTCACACGCTCGCCCATTTAGCGACTCTGGAGCTCAAACGCGTCCGAGATTTAGATTGCCGCCACCGGTCCTCTGACCCACTGTGCGACGGACAACACTGTAAGGCCGAGGGAGAAACTGAAACGCGACCGCGGTGTGCCAGTGTGCCGCCAGTGTGCCGCCCCGCCCGGCCCCGCCCGCTCACTTGGCGAAGCGTTTTGTTCCCAATCGATACATCGACTGAGCGGCACCGCGGCACCGCCACCGTGTTAACCCACACCGGGCGTTTATTTTGGCAGCGCGGCTGCATCGCGTGCGTACACTGTACGCCGTCCGTACGCCTCTGGAGGCCGACGACAACAACAACAATAACGACAACGGAACGCAGCAGGGAGGAAAACGAGATAAAAAGTGGGTCGGTTTATCGGAATTGCGGCCGCACGATTTTGGGCCGGAGTCAAACCGCAGAGCATTTTAAATTCCAAACAGCGCATCTCTCTGTCACTCAAAGGGCGTTGCGTAGGGGTACGACACAGGCAAAGTATAGCGGCGTGGTCTGTGTGAGTCCGCGAATCGCGGCACCAGCATCGCCCGCCGCGCGCGCCGACTTGATCGCAGCGCTTTGCACCTGTGAAACGTCTGCTGCCACCACCGCCCCGCCCCGCTCGGTGCGCTGCTTGTCTATCGTCCTGCATTGAACCAAAGGAACCAGTTCTCACCGGTTCGGGCAACCTCTTCTCCTCCGTGGTCGCTCTTTGGCTGCCTTATCCCGTGGAGCCGTCCGTCCCGTCCAGCCACTGTAAGTGCAGCCCTCATCCCCGGGCCCCGGCGGGCCGTCGCGCCGTACAGTAGCAGCAGACTGACTCCGAGAGTCGTTCTCGTCGCTCTCTCTCGCACCTGTCTGGGTCGCCCCTCGAGTGCGAGAGAGACAGAGCGACGAAAACGACTCTCGGAGTCAGTCTGCTGGGCAGCCGCTGGCCTCGCCGCCTCGTCGGCTCGACCTCCGACAACGCCACGCGGCCCGGGTTCAACGGTTCAACCCCCGCGGCCGCCGGCACTTTTCTTCCCGTTGACGCGATGCCACTTGCTCTGCTCTTCCTCTCTGCGTTCGCGGACTTCGCGGACGCCACGCCGAGCGTTTGCGGCCGGCCGGCGCCCGACACCGAACTGGGCTCCGTCGCTCTGTCTCTCTCGCACGCCCGCGGCACGCCCCACGAGAGCGAGCGAGACAGAGCGACAAAGCGCTGCTCGGGATCAGGCCGCTGTGTCCGGACCGGTCCGGACCGACGACGTCTGCTTGCCCCCTCCTCCTCCTTCTTCTCCTCCACGTGGTGGACGTGGTGGGGCTCCCATGCCGAGTCAACGTGATCCGGGGAAACGGATGGAGGTGCCGTCCTGTCCGGCCGATGCAGCGACGCAGCGCGCCGCGCGCCAACAGACCGACAAAGTGTTGCAGTAATGCTGCACTGTAATGGCATGGGTGCCTCTCGTGGCGGTTCGCAATCATTCACTCACTCAGACCGACGGACGGACAGACAGACAGACAGACGGACGGACACAGACAGACAGACAGACAGACAGACAGACAGACAGACAGACAGACAGACAGACAGACAGACAGACAGACAGACAGACAGACAGACAGACAGACAGACAGACAGACAGACAGACAGACAGACAGACACATACAGACACATACACACAGTGACCATTGTCACGGGGACATCTGGACGCACGTATAAACGCATCTGCCTACCGGCAGGCGCCGCACCGGCACAGCAGACTGATACCGAGAGTCGTTTTCGTCGCTCTGTCTCTCTCGCGGCTACAGGGGACGCCTCATGGGTGCGAGGGAGACGGAGCGACGACAACGACTCTCGGAATCAGTCTGATGGCACCACACTGGCACTACTGCCCTGAAGCCCCGCGCGGCCGTGCCCTGGCCGTGCCGCCCAGCGTGCCTAGCGCAGTGGTTCTCAACCTTAGGGTCGCGACCCCAAGTGGGGTCGCGAAAAAATTTTAAGGGGTCGCGGCGAGGTAGCTGGGGTCGTGTTTTGGGCCGATTTTAAGCAGCCACTGCGTCTGATCCGAGGCGGGCATTTTGCTCCCTCAACGGGCAATTGGTCTTTGAACCTTCCTTTAGCATGCCTTTGTTACGGAGTGTGATTATCAGTCTTAGTTTGGGAGCAGTATTGTCTCAAAGTTTACCAAAACGGTCAGAAATGTCTTTGAAAAATCGTGTTTTGGGCCGATTTTAAGCAGCCACTGCGTCTGACCCGAGGCGGTATTTCGTCCTCCTGCAACGGGCAATTGGTCTTTGGACCTTCTTTTAGCATGCCTTTGTTACGGAGTGTGATTATCAGTCTTAGTTTGGGAGCAGTATTGGCTCAAAGTTGGCCGAAACGCTCAGAAATGTCTTTGAAAAATCGTTGTGCCTGTTTTGGTCAACTTTGAGACAATACTGCTCCCAAACTAAGACTGATAATCGCATTCCGTAACAGAGGCATGCTAAAGGAAGGTCCAAAGAACAATTGCCCGTTGAGGGAGCAAAATGCCCGCCTCGGATCAGACGCAGTGGCTGCTTAAAATCGACCCAAAACATGATTTTTTAAGACATTTCTGAGCGTTTTGGCCAACTTTGAGACAATACTGCTCCCAAACTAAGACTGATAATCGCACTCCGTAACAGAGGCATGCTAAAGGAAGGTCCAAAGACCAATTGCCCGTTGAGGGAGCAAAATGCCCGCCTCGGATCAGACGCAGTGGCTGCTTAAAATCGACCCAAAACATGATTTTTTAAGACATTTCTGAGCGTTTTGGCCAACTTTGAGACAATACTGCTCCCAAACTAAGACTGATAATCGCACTCCGTAACAGAGGCATGCTAAAGGAAGGTCCAAAGACCAATTGCCCGTTGAGGGAGCAAAATGCCCGCCTCGGATCAGACGCAGTGGCATGCTAAAGGAGGGGTCCCGTGGGGTCGCGAAACTTTTCCTGGGGGTCGCGGAAATTTTTGGCTACAAATTTGGGGTCGCGAGCCGAGAAAGGTTGAGAACCGCTGGCCTAGCGTGTCACGCCAGAGCTATGACGTCCGCGCGACGTCCTCGGTGACTCGGTGACTCGCACATACACAGTGCGTCACGCCGCGTCACGCCACGTCACGCGCCCGGTCACACAGCAGTCGCCCTGCCGTCTCTCTCTCTCTCTCTCTCTCTCTCTCTCTCTCTCTCTCTCTCTCTCTCTCTCTCTCTCTCTCTCTCGGAGTGCGAGGGCGACAGAGCGACGAAGCACTCTTCGGAATCGACCTGCTGGATCTGGTGCACGTCATTCAAGGACACCGCACCCAGCAGGCAAATTCCGAGCACTGTCTCTCTCGCACCCCGGCGGGTCGCCCCATGAGTGCGAGAGAGACAGAGCGACGAAACGATCCCTCGGAATCAGGTGGCTGTCCAGGCCGTGCCCTGTTGGCCGTCATGCGAGCCGTTCCAGTCAGACGGTCAGCGTGCCACTCAGTGAGACCGCCTGAAAGTACCCGAAGGAGCGGGACCGCGCAAATTCGCTCCACTGTTGTCCAGGAGGTTTGGTCCGCTGCAGTGGCGGAGCCACGGCCGGCCCGAGGAAACGCCCAAGCTGCACTGTTTGCATACTCACAGGGGCAAAGTGTGGCACCTTTCAGGCGACCATCCAGGGTTCGTTCCCCCCCCCCCCCCCCCCGATCAGCGACTTTCTGCAACTGTCCGCAAATGCACTGTCGGTGGTGAACAGAGGCTGTAGAGGTACATGAGCAGGCTTTGGTTTGTTGCATTCCGCGCCTGCGAACCTGGAGGCGTGTACTTAGGCCGCAGCGTCATTTGGTGCGCCGTGGAGCCCTTTTTGTGGAGGGCTGAAGCGCTCGCCGCCGCAGGTCCCTGCAGGTCCCCGACGTCATGGAGTGCCAAATGCGCCAAAGGTCAGTGGGCCTCGCACCAGCGCCGCCCTGGCCCTCGCCGTGGCCACTGCACCTGCGGGGAAAGGTCACTCTGCCACGCGGCAGGGCCATGGCACGGCACGGTAAGGCGGGGCGGGAGCCCTGGTTCCTGAGGTGCTGGCGGCCGTGCTTGGTTTGGTTAGGTTAGGTTTGGTTAGATTAGGGTCAGGTTCTTCGCCGTTTTCGCCCTCTTCGCTCTGGGCGCGGGTTCGACTCTCGCCGCCACCTTTTCATTTTTAGCGCGCGACCGCAGCGTTCGATCGTCCGGCCTTGCAGTGGACGTGCAACCCTCGGCCGCCGTGGATGGCTGCCGGCAGGCTCGGACTGGCCCCCAAAAGGCCCCAGCGGATAAGACCGCAAAAGGCCCCCGATCATCATTATGTTTTTAGCCTTCATGACCAACTTTGTGAGGCTACCGCTCCCAAACTAAATGCGGTCAATAGCCTTCCCGATACAGGGCATGAAGAGAAGGGTCTGAAGAATAGTAGGGCGTCGAGGGAAGCCTTTTACGGCGACTAGATTGGACACAGTGGCCGCCCAAAGTCAGCAAAATCGGCAAATTTCCGAAATTCGACCACTTTTGACCAACTTGGTCGGAAAATCGTTGCGGTCAAAGCCAAAATCGTTGTGGTCAACGTCTTCCCGATACAGGGCATGAAAGAGTAGGGTCTGAAGAATACTAGGGCGTCGAGGGAGGCCTTTTACGGCGACTAGATTGGACACAGTGGCCGCCCAAAGTCAGCAAAATCCGCAAATTTCCGAAATTCGTCCACTTTTTGACCAACTTGGTCGGAAAATCGCTGCGGTCAAAGCCAAAATCGTTGTGGTCAACGTCTTCCCGATACAGGAAATGAAAGAGTAGGGTCTGAAGAATACTAGGACGTCGAGGGAGGCCTGTTACGGCGACTAGATTGGACACAGCGGCCGCCCAAAGTCAGCAAAATCGGCAAATTTCCGAAATTCGACCACTTTTTGACCAACTTGGTCGGAAAATTGCTGCGGTCAAAGCCAAAATCGTTGTGGTCAACGTCTTCCCGATACAGGGCATGAAAGAGAAGCGAGGGGGTAAACACTCCACGAAATCGTGTACAGAGTACTCGGTATTACGCGGTATTACGCTGTATTACGGGGACATTACACGCGTATTACGGCACAAAAATGCCAACATTTGGCAAATTTAGCCCCAAAATGGTATTACAATTACGTGTATTACTCGTAATACATGGTTTTTGTGTACAGGGTATTACGCGAGTGTTTACCCCCTCGAAGAGAAGGGTCTAAGAATACTAGGGCGTTGGCCGCAACTAGATCGGACGCAGTGGCCGCCCAAAATCAGCGAAAACGGCTACTTTCGGAGATATTCAATCACTCTTTGACCAACTTTGTGACGTTACTGGTCCCAAACCCGAAGGCCCCGGCAGATTTTTCTGCCCGTCTGCCCTGGCCAGTCCGAGCCTGGCTGCCGGACGGCATGGGGCGCCAGACGACGACGGCCTCCGCCCCGCCCGGCCGAGCAACGGCCTCCGGCTCCGGCTCGCTCTGGTCGGCGTCGTACGCCGGTGCCGCCGGTGCCGCTGGCCCGACGCCGTG
The DNA here is from genome assembly GCF_012932325.1 of Thrips palmi. NCBI lineage: Eukaryota > Metazoa > Arthropoda > Insecta > Thysanoptera > Thripidae > Thrips > Thrips palmi. The sequence goes on along the minus strand of NW_023144625.1, from coordinate 10,461,085 downwards.
CTGCCCGTGCCATAGCCGTAGCGGCGTGGCCGTACCGGAGCGGGGCGGTTTCGGTAGCCGCGTTGCCCCTCTGTCCAGTCCAGCCGCGGGACCTAGCAGCACGCCCACCCCGCCGCGCCCCGCCCCATGCGCAGGAATAGCCCCGCCACATAATGGCATTGCACGCGGGGCGCCAGAAAGCCGCCCTGTAGACTGATTCCGAGAGTCGTTTTCATCGCTCTGTCTCTCTCGCATCTCTACGGTGCGCCCCGTGAGAACGAGAGAGACAGAGCGATGAAAACGACTCTCGGAATCAGTCTGCCGCCCGGCCGCCCCCCTCCATGGCTATCTCAAGGCCGATGCGGCCAGCACGCACCCCGCCCCCTTTCCCCCCGTCACCCAAGAGGAAGGACGAGGCCAGGTCACTCCCATATAATCAACCGCCTCCCCAAACTACCCCCCGGCCCGGTCCGGCCGCGCTCTGGCAACACTATCTCTGGCCTTGGCGCCGGCCTCCACCACGGCCTCTGCCACGGCGTCGTGCTGCCCGGCGGTGCGAGGCCGCCAGTCAGTCAGGTACCTGCGCTGATGCTCGCACTGCCACGCTACCCCTTTCCCCAAACGCCCCGGCGCCGCGCGTGCACTGGCGTGCACCACGTGGCCGTCTTTGGGCAGACTGATTCCGAGAGTCGTTTCCGTCGCTCTGTCTCTCTCGCACCTGTATGGGTCGCCCCACGAGTGCGAGAGAGACAGAGCGTCGAAAACGACTCTCGGAATCAGTCTGCTGTGCTCCGCAGTGACGTGACTGACGTGACGCAGCGCCGCGCAGCACGCAGCTGCTGTGCGGCAACTTCATTACGCGGTGGTGCGTGTTGCCTGATTTACGCCGGCATATGGCGAGCACGGCGAGCACGGCCGGCAAGCGGTGGCCTTCGCAGCCGCTCCCCTGCCCACCCCACGCACCCCCGCAGCTTTTATTTTTCGTTTCGTGCGCGCCTGCTGGCCGGTGGTGAGGTCATATCCAAACCTCCGTGCGCGCCTGCGGCGGCCTGGGTAGGCAACAGCGACTGTGTCAAGACGCCGGAGTGCTGCGGGTTTGCCTATCCGCGCCTGGCAGGCGTACGGGTAGGCAACGGCGAGCCTGTCAAGACGCCGGAGTGCTGCGGGTTTGCCTATCCTCACTTGGCAGGCGTGCGAGTAGGCAACGCCGACTAAGTCAAGCCACGGGCTTGCTTATCCGCATCTGTGTGGCCCGATGTGGCCCCGCCCCGCTCTCGGTCCCGCTCGCCGGGCGCGCTAAGGTTTGGAGGACCCGCTTCGCTGCTCCGCCGCTCCGCCGCGCCCTAGCAGTGCACATGTGCCGCCCCGCCACTGTTTGAGTTGCTAATCTTCGCCTCCGTGATGCGCCAAATATAGGCCGTGACACGCGGCGTGACACGGCGTGACGGGACAAGGCGTGACGAGGAGCGTTCGACCCTAAATCACGTCCCCGGCCCCCGGCGTTCTGTGCAAACCGAGGCGGCGACGTCGGCGACGTGGGCGCGGGTGCAAAGTCCCGGGGCCCACCCCGCGCTGCATTTTCCTCGCGCTGGCGGCGCTGGCGCACAGTGGGCCAGAGGACCGGCGCCGCTGGCAAAAACTCTGGACGCATTCTGCGGACCCGCTAAAAGGGACTCGAACCGAACGTGTGACCCCACCAATGGATTGGTGGGGAGCAAAACATTGGCGGGGTCACACGTTCGGCGCGAATCCCATTTAGCGACTGGAGCTCAAAACGCGTCCAGGATTTTGACCGCCTCCACCGGTCTTCTGGCCCACTGTACCACCCTGCACTGCACTTCTCTCACACTGGCCTCTGTTTCCCCAGGAACTCCCTGGAAATCACATGTCTTTACCATGGGCTACCTGGGAAAACAAGAAACCGTTTTAGCCGTGTCTGCCACCACCTCCTGTACCATCCAGCGCTGGTCTCACATTGTTGAACAACTGGTTCTGGAGCTACTACTGCGAGCGCGGTTCGCGGTTCCTCCCCCGGTGTAACCCTGTGTCTTCCTCGCCGGCTACCTCCGAGCTGCCCTGCCCCGCGTAGCTCCGCGTAGCTCCGCGTGGGTGTGCGAACAGCCCGCGGCGCCGGATGGACTGCGCGAAGACGAACCGTTTTACGGAGCGTTTTACGAGTACGGCGCGCACGTGCGGCACAGCAGCACATGGCTCGCTCAGGCTCAGGTCGTTCAGGCCGCGAACCAGGAGGCCGGCATCAGGACGGCCATGGCACGCCGGCGGCGCGGGGGCGGCGGCGGAGAGCTGCCCTATCTCTCTCTCTCTGTCTCACTCTCGCGTGGCCCAATCCCAACATCTGCGAGTGGCCCCAACAAACTCGCACACGCAACGTCTAATGCGCTGCCTCCGCCCGGCCGGCGGCATGCCGGCGTCGTCGGCGTGCCTTTAGGCTCAACCCCGACACTGCTAGACGTCGCTGTCTCTCTCTCTCTCGCACTCATGGGGCGGTCCGCCGGCGAGCGAGAGAGACAGCGACAAAAGCACTGTTGGGACAACTCACCCACACACACACGAACGCGCAGCTTAGCGCGCCGTTGACGAGCAGGCTGACCTCAAGACGTTCAAGTGCCTCCTGCCTGCCCCCCGCGCTGTCCCCGGCCGTCTAACCCTCCGGCTCGAACCGCGCCGCTCCGCCCCGCACCGCCTCAAATCAGAGCGGCTGAGCCGAGCAGCTCGCCGAGCCGGCACGCCGGCGTGGCGGAGTGGCGGCCGCGCGAGCGGCCATCTCGCATCATCTCTCGGCCGGATCCATCCGGGCGGATCGGGCTACAGCCCGTCGACGCTAGTCCAGCGCGTCCAGCGCGTCCAGCGGCCAGCCCAGCGCTCTCGTCGCTCTGCCTCTCTCGCACTCATGGGGCGCCCCGTGTTGGAGCGAGAGAGAGAGAGAGAGAGGAGAGAGAGAGAGAGAGAGAGAGAGAGAGAGAGAGAGAGAGAGAGAGAGAGAGAGAGCGACAAAAGCAGTGCTCGTCTGCAGCCCCCGCCAGCCAGCCCCAGCGCAGCAGTCGAGCGGCAGGGCCAATGATGCCGAGCATGGCAAAGCCAGGCAAAGGCAGGCAAAGCAGACCTTCTCGTTCCCGTACCGGCGAGCTGAACGAGCCGGACAGCACGGGTAGGCAACGCGCTCAACGTGCAGGCCCAGCGGGTCACCAGACGGTTGCCAGCGAGGCGCCATCGCCACGCCGACTGGCCGAGCGACGACGGGGCGCTAGTCTTCAGCGAGCACGGTGATCCGTTCGTCACTGTCTCTCTCGCACTCACGGGGCATCCGCATCCCCAGCAGCGAAAGCGCGGCTCGGCTTCAGTCTGCGGCGCCGCCATTAAATGGCGATCAGTGTCGTGCAGAAAGTACCGAAAACAAGGCAGCGCAAATCGACGCCGAGGTCGAAATGCGTCGCCTTCCCCTCGCGGGCAGACCGGTGGAGGCGGCCAAAACCCCGGACGCGTTTTGAGCTCCAGAGTCGCTAAATGGGACTGGAACCGAACGTGTGACCCCACCAATGGATTCCTCGTTCGGAGAGCAATCCATTGGTGGGGTCAAACGTTCGGTTTGAGTCCTATTTAGCGACTGTAGAACTCAAAACGCGTCCGGGGTTTTGGCCGCCTCCGCCGGTCTTCTGGCCCACTGTGATGCGCCTCGCCCGGCGTGGATTTGTACGTTCCGCCCCCGAAACGCGACAGGGGGTGGCGGTGCACTGGGTCGTCGAGTCCGTCTGGCCGGCTCCTTGGCGATGACGATGACGATGTCCTGCGGGCATGCCAGCCATGCCACCCCGTCGATCAATGCTCGTTTGGTTGGGTGTCGTGCTGCTGCCGTGCTGGCGTGTGGCGCCTTGCCTTCGCCTTCAGCTGAGAGCGGCTTCGTCGACTTCGTCCTTCCATCGTGTCCTCTTTGCGGATTTACGGCCGCCCGGCTCGGTCCGGTGCGTGCGGCTCGGCTCGGCTCGGCTGCGCTCGGCTCGGCTCGGAAGGGCGGGCCCCGGGTGGGGCCTCCTTGCCAGGCTTGTGAGGCTCACCTACGGGTTTTCGAGACGACGCTGGGCGACGCGGCCGCGTCACAGCGACGCTAATTTAGATAAGGCGCCGCGCTTCTGAGCTCGTGCAAGGCGCGCGCGCTCTTTATTGGGATGATCCGCGGTCGCCAGCCCAGCAGACTGATTCCGAGAGTCGTCTTCGTCGCTCTGTCTCTCTCGCACCTAGGTGGGGCGCCCTGTGAGTGCGAGAGAGACAGAGCGACGAAAACGACTCAGACGGCGCGTTCACGTCGGCGGCGACGGCCTTCGCCGGTGGGGCGGGGCCGCCGCGGGAAAAAGGGTGCCGGCCGCAAACAGCAAGCAGCCGCAAGCGAAGGCGGCGCTCTGGCGCGCAAGGCCACGGCCACGCGCCCCCGGGCCGGCCGGGCTGCAGACTGATTCCGAGAGTCGTTTTCGTCGCTGTGCCTCTCTCGCACCCACACGGGACGCCCCGTGAGTGCGACAGAGGCAGAGCGACGAAAACGACTCTCGGAATCAGTCTGCAGGGCTGGGCTGACGGGAATTATCAAGCAGCCCCAGACCAAGGCACCAAGGCAGTGGGCTGGTTGCGAACAGCGCATCGTCGCGCCGTCTCTCTCCCGCCCCTTCGGCCCCTTCGGCGCCTTCGGCCTCGCGGAGCGGGGCGCACCACAGTGGGCCAGAAGCCAGTGGAGGCGGCCAAAACTCTAGACGCGTTTTGAGCTCCAGAGTCGCTAAATGGGACTCGAACCGAACGTGTGACCCCACCAATGGATTGCTCTCCGAACGAGGAATACATTGGTGGGGTCACACGTTCGATTCGAGTCCCATTTAGTGACTCTGGAGCTCAAAACGCGTCTAGAGTTTTGGCCGCCTCCACCGGCTTCTGGCCCACTGTGCGCACCGCAAGCGCCAGCGAGACGGGGTGCGACCGAGGACGAAAGCGCTGCAGCCCCAGCCCCGGCAGGCAGCCCCGGCAGGCGAGGCTCAGCGAGGCCACCGTCGTCGTCCAGATTGGAATCACTCAGGCGGTAACAGTGTCGTAACTCTGGCCGTCATTTTCTGGCCCCGCTCCGCGCTCCGCCGCTTCGTCTCCGTGCGTGCCGCAGGGCCGCAGCCGCGTGTCCCCTTTCCATGCGGAGGGGACGCGCTCGCGCTCGGGCCATGCTTGTGCTGCACCGGCGCGTCAGTCTCCGCCGGTCGCCGGCCCGACTCCACCAACGCCGTCTAGTCCCAGTCGTCGCCACGGCTGCTCTCCCTCCCCACCAGGGACACCGGAACAAACTAGAATAGGCCGGATCGGGCCTCCCCGCCGCGCCCCACCCTACCCCACCCCACAGCGCTCTGCCGGCTCTGCCGCTCGCTGCGCCCGGAGCCCGACCAGCCCGTCGCGCCACTGTGCAGTGGTGGGGTGGCGGTGGAAGCCGGCCAGGGGTCATTGGGGTCCCCTAGGGCCCCCCGAGCCACGAGCCCGAACCCCAAACCCAGTGCAGCGGGTTGCCTACCTGCGCCTCGCCGGGGAATGCACACGGCTTAGCCTATGCTCAGCCTGCCCCTCAGCCACGCCACAACCCCAGGACAGCCTGATTCCGGACACTGCTTCGTCACTCTGTCTCTCTCGCACCCCTACCGACCGCCCCATGAGTGCGAGAGAGACAGAGCGACGAAAGCAGTGCTCGGAATCAGACGGCCAGGACAGCCTGACACCCCTGACAAGCCTCTCCAGTCAGGCGCCCCTCGTGCGAGTGGAAGTGAGATAGAAGTAAGAGATGCTGCACGAGATGCTTGGCAGGGCAGGCTTCGCAACGCAGGCATTAGAAAGGGGCGTGGGGTATCGCCAGGCCAGTTCCCTCACCACTGATAATACTACTGCCCGCAGCGCAGCCAACCATTCCCGCAGTTTTGACTCTGTTATTGAATAAAATGTACGGTGTGAGTGTCCAGCGGTGCTTCTGGGATGGCTCAAACAAGCATCATGCAAATTGGAGCCTCTTTATTGAGAAGAATCTAATATCAACATCAGCAGTACGTCCGCTTAACAGTATCAGGAGACAATGCTGTCCATGTCTTAAAGTTAGTAATGAAGCTTAAAAGCATCTAAGGTAATTTCTTTGATGAATTTTTGTTGGGCTTTACAAAAAAGGGGCAAGTGCACACAGTACACGGTATATACGTAGTATGTACAGTGCAATTCTATAAAAAAATAGAGATGTTCTGAGAAACTCTAGTAATGGTCACATGACTCATAAAAATTGTATAAAAGGTAAAAATTCGCAAAGATATTTGAAAAGAGCAGAGAGCAATAGAATACAGTAATTGAAAACTAGGGGTTTGTCTGCCTCTTTGGGTTTATACAGGTCGCTAGTATTTCCATAGATAAGGCAACAATATTTCGAGGGGTCCTATTCAAAAGATTTTATCTGGGCGTTCCCCCGAAGACAATCTTATCTTAAACGCCGTCAAATTTCACTCATTTTGATCAATCAGAATAAATACGACGGTCACTTTTGGTTTCTTTGATCTTCCATCTTTAGATTTACTATAACGCACTCACAAATTTTATTGATATGTAGCTGTACCAAATGATCAAACTATGTGAAATTCACCTGCGTTTAAGATAAGATTGTCTTGGGGGGAACGCCCAGATAAGATCTTTTGAATAGGACCCCTCGATTTTCAAGTTGGTGGTAATTTTCTGCAGTTAAATTTTACAAGCTCAGTCCTACCATGTAGTTCTAGGCTCTTAGAACGTCCTTAGTACCAATATGTTGTGCACAACAATTTAATTTAAACATGAAATGTAACACACCATTCTTTCTTGCCATTTTATACTACAAAAGATTATTGTGATCTTTGCTCTACCAGTAGAAGTGCAAAGTTTGAACAAGCAAGACATTTTGTTTAAAATGCACATTTCACATCACATGGCTAGTCTAGTCAAAGGTACTGTATTATTTGAAGAAAAGAGGAATGAAGGACACTTTTGAAACAGTTAGCAGAACTGACACTTAGCAGCACAACAGAGTTATTATCAGGATCATCATCTGATGCTGAGATCCTGCCTTTTTCCTGTCTGAAAGATAGAGATTCAAATTTAGTCAACAAAAGACAATGGTACACGTGCTTACATTTTTGACTTAATTGATCCCGATTTGTGCACCATTGGTTAACTATAGAAAATTTTAGACAGAAGGGTGGTGCTGATTGTGTTCCAAATTTCAACACTTTGACAAACGATAACAGTTACTAGATGATTCACAATATACAGTACACATTTATATCAATCTGAAATACAAATCAGTTAGTACACTTATTCAGGTCTAATATTTCAACTCTTAAAACAGAGATGCATGATGCATTGAGTGATATATAGCAATGCAATCAGAAACTGAGGAGCATTTTCCCCGTTCAACCACACTGGAAATTTTCAAACAAACACCATTCTTTTTTAAGAGTATGCGTATTGCGTACCCATGAAAAAGAAAGAGGTTTGTATCACTATTCCAAAAATTAAAAGTTGCTGCCTTCAGTAAAGCAAAGCTCATTCCAACGCTTTACATTCTTCAATCAAGCACATACATTATATCTTACACTAAATAAAATTCAAAACCTATTCAACAACTACATTAAGTCTGCTATCAGTCTTAAGAAAATTATAAAATAATCACAAGTGATGGCTTTAATGCGAGACAAAAGAAAATAGTAATTGGATAAAGGATGTGTTATATCACAAAAAAAAAAAGTGGAAGTAAAACTTCAAATAAAATGCAAACAAAGCATAAGCTAGACCATTGACATAAAAGACACTCTGGTTTGCTCTGCATCTTGCTTGACAAAAAATAAAACTAGATGATTTGATGGGCTGAGAAAGGACACGCAACAAAATGTTAAAAAAAAATCTTGTAATAAATTATTTATGTGTTAGAAGAGCTTTCTAAATTTACACAGTCCATTGTCACATCAATTTCTATGTATAGTTAAGGTGACGATCAACATAATCAGCAAACAACAAACACAAAGCCACTAGTGTATACTCTAATAAATGATTTGGGCAAAGATCAATGCCCTTATTGTTATGTTATCATCATTAATTCATGGATCAGACTGACTCATCACACCACTCCAAAATTTTAAAACTAGCACAGTTCTTTTACAGTTCATGATCAACATCATCATTTCATCCTCTGAATTCTTTGCCTCATAGGGTAAATGTAAATTCATTGAAGGCAAAGAAGCTGATTTACCACCAATTTCATAAGGGAGAAAGATCAGGCAATTTTCTTTAACAAATTTCTATATATAGCAATTTATATAAAAAAAAAAAGTGAAAAAAGAAAATTGTGATCACTATAAGCCTTAGGTGAAGAATTTGTACATCTTTGCACAGTGAAATCACAGCCAGCAATGCATAAAAGGATCTACATATACATTTAACAGAACAAAAAAAGAAATTGAAAATGAATAAATATAAGTGGTTGAATGATGGCAAACTATACATTTAGGAGCAAAGATAGGTTTGAAGAAGAATAAAGAAGTTACAAGATAAGCAAAACTCTGAAAATAAAACCTTTTCTTTACATAAGACAAGGTGAAATATAAATAGTACCAATGGAAACAAAGTGATCTACATTTTTCATTGTTACATTCTCTAGGAGGTTTTGCATACAGTGGATGAAAGATACTATTGCCTCTTAAATGACAGATCATACAAACGGGCACAACAATAAATAATAATTAAGATGAGCTAGGAGAGACATCCTTAGATTCCAGCCTTACGTAGTAGATGAGATGCTAGTTATTTGTAAATGGTCCCTGGGACACCTTCCTGAGCTATTTAAGAAGCTGCTTTTGACATTTATCTTACTTGGTACATCCTGAATCTAGAGTCCTAGATGTGCTTTGACACTAGAACTTTCTAGATACTGCAATAAGCACCATCCACTAAATAAATGTTGCTTACACTATCATTTTGGTAACTTCTATTACGTTTCTTCTCCAAATTGGTAGCTGATTGAGCTCAGTTAAAAAGTGGAAGGTGATAGAAGTCAAAACCACGCTTTCCTTTTACAGCTAAATAAATGTAGACCACATGATATGCGCCTGGAATGAAGCAGATGAAGCCAGCGACGAAAAACACAAATCCTTGGAGCCCAGTGTCGGGTGAAAATGTTACCACCATGGCTGTTGTTAGAAGACCTTAAAGTTCAAACAGAAACGAGACATTTAGTACAACAAGTTTCAAGGAACATGGATTAAGTTGAAATGAAGTGTAGAGGAAACAGCCTTTCGGTCTTTAAAACCTCAGGAACGTACCAATCCCAATAATAAGCAACATGGTGGCAGCAAGAACCATTTTCCAATTTTCGCGGACTTTAGGGTGGTGCCAGCAGGACTGAGAAGTGTCGAACTTGGTGGAATAGCAACTTCCTCCATCTTGGAGAAGTGAATCGCTGTCCCTAGAGGTTGTCTGTAAGCAAATAAAAGCAAAAATGTGATGGCGTGTTGAAACCCAAAACAATTTTACGGATCCCTTAAAAATTCCTAATATTTAAAGGTCCAAAGTAAGATGATGACAATAAAGGATGAAAACGACTATTGTTGCAACATTAAATCATTTAAAAACAGGCCTAGTCTTCAGTGATTAATAGGTTAAGGGTCACATAAAGTTTCAGAAAATTTTCGTTGATCCTGTTGATGGACGTGCCTAAACCGCAGATTGCTTACATCGTCTCCAAATTTGAGTCTGGGAGGAATGGTAATGGGCGTTCTTTCTGGCTCTTCTATCCGCACCAGCACGTCGTCAGACACAAAATTCCGGTTCTTCGGTTTCAAAGGCGACCTTTCGGTTGTCGCGCCATACACGCGAATCATTTCTTCATTGTCCTCCTCGAACGCGTCGTCAATGGAGAACTGCTTGCCGTGTGAACCGAACAACCCAGCCATTTCGAACTTTAAATTTATCACTGGAACCCGGAGCAAATATTGTGACTCGTCCGTCGACACTTCTGTGTCTAGTCTGTCTAGGTGGATCTAGCAGAAGCCTGTCACTATTTTTTTTTACACCCAAAGTGTTCCAGTGTTGTATGAAAAGTTTCGCGCTCAGGCCATAATAGAGAATTCCAGTTCTTTTTTTGTCGAAAGGATTTTGTTGCTAGAGGATTGACTGATTTGATTATTTTTTTTTGATACCTTGATGGAAAAGAGTCATGGGATGTAAAACAATCAAGAACAATAGAGGTGCCTCTACATGCGCTATACTTTTTGTTAGAATTATTTCTCATCTTTTACTTCACTGTCTAGAAATAATAATAATTGAAAGGGAGAGGGGGAGGGGGGCGTTCGAGGTCGCTCCTCCCCGTGTGATAAAATGACCAAAATAAATGAAAAACTTCCTTCTTGAATGTTCGGAAGAGGACCTTCCCGTACACGAACAAGTGGACAATGCCCTGAAACGAGAATCAAGGCGTGGAAAGTCCAGGAAACGAAAGCCAGTGATCGACTACCGACTACGCCCATGAGTGTCGACAGCGCCCTCGCGCTGCCTGGAGCGGCATCATGCGGAACTACAGAGCTGGAGGAGACTGGAGAGTTTTCTGCTAAGTTTATGTTTGGTTTGTGATGCTGGATAACTTATTTGCAACCGTCGGAAACGTTTTTGCTGTGAATCAGAATAGTAAGAAGTAAGTTAAGCCTCTAAAATCCTAGAATGTTTGCTTTGTTTGGTCGTGTTATCAGTGTGTTCTTGTGCAGGCTCACTATGGAGTGAGATAGTGTTGGCAAATTCTCAGAAAACTGGGATTTTATTCGATTTTATAACTGAAATGTCTGCATGTTCGGAAGTGGTGTACCTTTTGAAGATAAGAATGGCACAACTGTCGTTACATTTCTGATCAAAAGCTTGTGGGTAATGTCAAAATTGCTGATATTTTCATAACCTCTTTTCAATCTGTAATGCACTTTTGGCTCTTGAACCAAACTCTGTACAATGAATGTTTATTAAGAGTATAGTTTTAGCCCGCTTTAATTTAAATATATGTATGCATATGATTGCTCTGCAATTTACATTTCCTATTGTGTAAGATAATGTTCTATTATTACAGATAAAAGTGGTCCATGACACTTTCTGAACATACCAACACAATATCTTTCTTAGAATGCCTCTAAATTCAGGTATTTAAAATTTCCACTGAGTAACATTATTACTAAAGTATTGTTAAAAGATTGAAATCATTAATTTTCTCTCTCTTGCAGACATATCAACTGCACTGCAGTTATTGGAGCATATCCAACATACTATCGACTCCAGCGATGATGTTAAGCTCCAAACTCAGACAGCAGATGATCTAAACCTTCTCATATCTGTTTTGGAAAACCCAATATTCCGCAGTATTGTCACTATTCAGGCAAGTTTTACTCACTTTGAATGAACTTGAAACAATCTGATTTGATATGTTTTGACCACAATGTCTGTAATATTTTTTTTAAAACCAGGATTCTTTAACTGAATTAAATCAACAACTCCAAGAGCACCCCTCTATACTTCCTGTTGATTTTGATATTGCTCCAACTGGAGACCTTGTTCTCACCGTTCCAAGAGAGCCCGATCTCTACTACCTGCATCATGGATCGCAAGAGCTGGATGACCAGAGAGTTCCCCAACTCTCGCACAGCAGCTCAGGCGACACCAATTCACCTCCACAGGTTTGCACATATTTGAATTTGGTGTTTGATGAATACCTTTCCTTGCGTCTAATAGCTCTTTTCTCTTATTTGACCCTGCAGTTGCACATGGCCCACAGCCCAGATGTGACCCAGCCTCCAATCACTACGTCAACCTATGCTCTAGAATTCCAGAAGGCTATTGAGCAATCTTCCCATGGCAGGCAAATTCTCTTTATTCAGGTACACACTATGCTTCCATGGTTCCTCCATACTTTCTTTGGGTAATGCACCTGAAATTCAATCACCTGAAATTAAATTAAATTTGAATTTAATTTTTAGCTGTTCAAACCGGAGAGCACCAGCCTTGGCTTCAGCGTTGTTGGGCTGCGAAGCGAGGACCGAGGAGAGCTGGGCATTTTCATTCAGGACATCCAACCGGGGGGCATTGCCGGACGGTGAGTGCTCTTCATTGCGTTTTCCCGCGTTTTCCGAATCGTCAGGAAACTCGCCTTCCATGCTGCCAACATCGGGTTGCTAAATAACTCATCCTGCATGACTCTTGCGCATCCGACAAAGCCAACGACGGCGGAGTAGTAGTCGAGTATGGCCGTGCCGTCGCTCGCGCTCCATGATTGCCCATTTCGGAATTCAATCATCCCAGCTTGGCCGGGCCGGGCGACGTGGACGCGGGATCCAGGATCCCCTTTTGTCATTCATCATTTCGCTTCTTTTTCGGCTCCCTTCCCTGCGGCCCCGCGGCAGCCTGCAGCTTGCGGTCCTCTCGCCGATCTATTTTCGCGCGCCCGATGCCGGTCCTCAGCGGGGGGTGGTGCGGGGCGGGGCGGGGCGCTGCGGAGGCGGCGGCCCGGGGGCGGGCAGGCGCAGGACGGCAGGCCAGGGCGTGGCTCATTTCCGGACCCAGGCCCGGCCAGGGCCCGGCTCGGCCCGGCTCGGCCCGTCCGCGGCTGTCTCGGCTCAGCCGGGTCCAGCCGAGCTCGGCTCGGCCCGGCCGCACCCCGGACGGCCGGACACAGCGCTTCGCAGTGGAAGGGCCAGCAAGGCAGCTGCCGAGCGAGTCAGAAAAGTTGTTCCGTCGCTGTCTCTGTCGCAATCATGGGGCTCTCCATAAGGGCGAGAGAGAGAGACAGAGCCTCCAACCGCCCGGCTGGGCCTATACGGTGGGGAGCAAGGCTTGGTCAGCAGGCTGGGGACCGAGGAGGCGCGGAGCGCGGCCATGGCCAGGGCCGGGATCAATGCCCCGTAGAGTCGTTTTCGCCGCTCTGTCTCTCTCGCACTCATAGGGCGTCCCGTGCAGGTGCGAGAGAGACAGAGCGACGAAAACGATTCTTGGAAACAGTCTGCTGGCCGACGACTCGACAACGACGGCACCCCCGACTTAGCCTTACAGAGTCCCCCCACCGAGCCCCCTGGCCGCCCCTGGCTGCCCCTGGCCCTCGAGGCGCCCCATGCAACTGTAACTGTATGCAAGGCATTCTATTCCCGGCCCCTCTGCCGCCTCGCCACGCCGTGCCGACGGGCCGTGCCTGCCGTGCACTCTCCTGCATCATTAAAGCGCGTACAGTCGCACAGTTGGCCAGAAGACCGGTGGAGGCGGCCAAAACTCTAGACGCGTTTTGAGCTCCAGAGTCGCTAAATGGGACTCGAACCGAACGTGTGACCCCACCAATGGATTGCTCTTCGTCCGAGGAATCCATTGGTGGGGTCGCACGTTCGGTTCGAGTCCCATTTAGCGACTCTGGAGCTCAAAACGCGTCTAGAGTTTTGGCCGCCTCCACCGGTCTTCTGGCCCACTGTGAGTCGGCAGTCAGCATTCGCAGGCCAAGGTCTCGCGCGTGTGCCGCGTGTGCGTCCTTGCTGGCCATCCGAACATCGCTTTTGTCGCTCTGTCTCTCTCGCGCACGTACGCGACGACGCGTGAGTGAGAGAGACAGCGTCCAAAGCAATGCCGGCCCGTCACGTTGCAGCGCGTGGACTCGGCCCGAGGGCACTCCTCGAGGACCGTCCTCTCGTCGTCCTCCGGCGCGTCCCCCGGGGGCCACCGGCCCCGGCGAAAACCTCGTGGAAGTCCTCTCCAAGTGGTACCGCCCGCGACAACTTTTGCAGGACTCACTGAGCGCCTTTTGGAGGACGTCCCCAGCCCTCGGCTATTTCACCACCAGGAGACTGATTCCGAAAGTCTCTTTCGTCGCTCTGTCTCTCTCGCACTCGTGGGGCGTTCTTATGGGTGCAGGAGGGACAGAGCGTCGAAGACGGTTCTCGGAATCTGTCCACTGGCGTGGCGTGGCCGACCTTCGCTCTCTCCAGCTTTTCTTGGCGCGGTAAATGAAAGTCGCAGGTGGCGCGGGGCGGCGGCATTCTCTGCTGGCAGATCCATCTGGGACTCTAGGCTGCGCTACGTGGAACCCCGGTGCGAACCCTTTTCGGCCGCCCCGCCTCACCCCACCCCGCCTCACCCCGCACCGCACCGCCCCGCCTCAGCCCGCCCCACCCCGCCCCACCCCGCCCCACCCCGCCCCACCCCCCCCCACCCCGCCCCGTCTCACCCCGCCCCGTCTCACCCCGCCCCGCCCCGCCCCGCCCCGCTCACCCCGCCCCGCCCCGTCTCACCCCCCGCCCCACCCCGCCCCACCCCGCCCCGCCCCGCCACCCCGCCCCGCCCCCCCCGCCCCGCCCCGCCTCACCCCGCCCCACCCCGCCCCGCCCCACCCCGCCCCACCCCACCCCGCCCCGCCCCGCCCCGTTGACAATGCGGCGAAAGCGGGAAGGCGGAAAGTGCAGCGCCATTCCGCCATTGCATTATGCAGCCGGCTGATTCCGTATACGGTGTGCTGGCGTTGGTTCCGCCCCTCTCGCACTCGCAGGGCGTCGGCGTTCCGTAGGGGTGCGACGGAGACAGAGCGACGAAGCGCTGCTCGGAATCAGGCTGCCGCGCTGTTGGCGAGGAGACCAGGTTGACGGGACGGACTCGTCCTGAGCTCCGCTCGTCAAATGACTCGAATCGAACCAATGAGCGGTGCCAGTTGATTGCTCTGAATGGGAGTCGTTGCCGTCGTCGGCTCAAGAACTTCCCTCGGCCATACCCCTCGCTCGAGAGACTCTCAGCTTATGGCGGAATGCCTGGCGCGCGGGGTATTCCCGCAAGGCCTTTCCACCACTTGGCAGTGGCGCACCGCGTCGCCGCGTCGCCGCGCTGAGTGGAATGGACTGCCGCTGAAGCTGAAGAAGGCGCCTCCGTCTCCACGACGAAGGCTCGGGGAAGGTAGGCGAGGGCGGTCTCTCGTCGGCCCGGCGGGCTGATTCCGAGAGTCGCTTTCGACGCTCTGTCTCTTTCGCACCTATAGCACCTTGAGTGCGAGAGAGACAGAGCGACGAAAACGACTCTCGGAATCGTGAGCAGCCTGGCGTGGAGCCCGCGGTCGCTCCCATTCCGAACGGCGCACTGTCAGTCTCTATCGCACCCCTCACGGGGCTCCGCACGAGTGCGAGAGAGACAGAGCGACGAAGAAAGTGCGACTCGGAATCGGCCCGGTGGCGGTGGGGCGTGGCACGGCCGGAATCCCAGATTATGCAGGCAGTGCTCAGTGTGTGAGTTCGTGTGTGTGTGCGCGTCTGTGTACGTGAGTACGTGTGTGTTTGAGTGTGGGTGTGTGCATGTGAGTGTGGGTCATGCCAGTCGCTGGCACCATCTCTGCAGGGAAGTCCGGTGTAGGGGCGGTCCAGGGGCGGTCCAGGCAGGACCAGTGCAGGGCCTTGGCGGGGCCCGCGTCGACGCAGGAATGTAGATTTAAGGGACCCCCTGTGGGCTTTATGGCTCGGCGGGCTCGGCGCTCCGCCTCGTCCTCCGCCACGCAGTGTGTCGCATTCCCTGGTCTTCTCCTGTTTACCCGCGCTCCCAATGCGCAGACTGATTCCGAGAGTCGTTTTCGTCGCTCTGTCTCCCTCGGACCCCATGGGACGTCCCGCAAGGGTGCGAGAGAGACAGAGCGACGAAAGCGACGCTCGGAATCAGTCTGCTGGCGGCTGAGGGCCTGTTCTTGTTCTTGTTTCAATCAGTGGGGACAGGCTTCGGCTTTGTGTGGACGGCCCGGACGGCCCCGGGCGGGGATATGAAATTTTTCCTCCGGTAAGCCGTTTGGTGCGTTTTTTTCCCCGCCTGAGGGGAGTATCGAACCCCTGCTGCTGGGCCACCGCGCCCCGGCGCACCCCACCTCGCCCCACCGCACCCCACCGCACCCCACCGCGCCCCACCGCGCCCCGCCGCACCCCACCGCACCCCGCCGCACCCTACCGCGCCCCACCGCGCCCCGCCCCGCCGGGAGATGGCCGTAGATAGGGAAGGCTAGGTAGGTGCAGATGGGGAGGCTTGGGCCTTGGCGTGGGCCCTCCCTCTGCCTCTGCGCTCTGCGGAGATGGCAAGTCAAGGAGTACCGCCCGGTGGCACTGCGCAGCACCGAGCGCGACTTGAGGATCTCACCTCGTGTTTAATTCGGGTAGCTCGCTGCTGTGCTGCTCGAACCGACCCTAACTCCCAACCCTGCCCGAAGGGTCGGAGGTGGTCGCAGGGAGGGTCGGACCGTCGCTATGAGTTTCACCCCGTTTCTGTCGAATTGTTGACTTGCTCGCTGTTTTGGCCCGCGGCAGTGCGGCAGCCGCCCGGCCTCCCGGCGGACGGCCAGATCCTCCATCCCCGCCATGCGCGTCCCATGGCTTCGTCCCATGGCTTCGTCGCCCTGCAGACTGATTCCGAGTGTCGTTTTCGTCGCTGCCTCCATCGCTCTCACGGGGCGTCGCGAAGAGCTTCGAGAGAGACAGCGCGACGCCTAGTGGGCCAGAAGACCGGTGGAGGCGGCCAAAACTCTAGACGCGTTTTGAGCTCCAGAGTCGCTAAACAGGACTCGAACCGAACGTGTGACCCCACCAATCGATTCCTCGTTCGGAGAGCAATCCATTGGTGGGGTCACACGTTCTAATCGAGCCCCACTTAGCGACGCTGAGCTCAAAACGCGTCCAGAGTTTTGGCCGCCTCCACCGGTCAGAAGGCCCACTGTGCGACGTAAACGACTCTCGGGATCAGTCTGCTGTGTGTCGGGAACCAGTCTTGCGGTCGAGATCGAGCGAGACGGGCGAAAGATCGTCCTCCCTCTGGAATTGGGCGTGCCTGGCCGTGCCGACGGGTCGAGGCGGGCCACTTGTTGCCGAGCAAAGTGCGTTATGCGTGCGACGGCGTGGTCCCGGAGCCCCGGAGCCCCGGAGGCCCGGAGAAGCGTGAACCGCGAAGCGAGGCCGCCCGCGGCGTCCGCGTCGCACCGCACCGCACCGCGTCGCAGTCGCACGGCCCGGGGTTGAGTTCGGGAGCGTCGTCGTCGTCGGGGGAGCGAGCGCCCTTGGCGGCGCGGCGGACTGACTCCTAAAACAGTCACTCTTCTCCTCTCTCTGTCGCACGCGTGGGGCGTCCCGGAAGGGTGGGAGAGAGACTGAGCGGCGGAGTGCGACGACGGCCGGGCCCTCCGGAACCGCTACTCGGCAGGCAGACTATCGACGAGGCGCCGTGCACACGCCGACACACGCCCGATGCGGCCCTTTGTGGGTAACTGGCGCTCTTGCCACGTCGGCGTGTGTGTGTGTGTATGTGTGCGTGTGCCTGTGCGTGGGCGTGCGTGCGAATGCTCCCTCGAGGCGGCTGGCTGGCGGCGACTGGCGGCGGCGCGGCGTGCATTCGTGCCGAGCGTTTTATTTACGTCTCCGCCTCCGTCGAGTGAAAGCCGATTTCCCCTCGCGGGATAGTGCCCGCCCCGCCCCGCCCCGCCCCGCCCCGCCCCGCTTTACGCAGCGCCATGCCGTTGGCGCCCTTAAAAATGAAAATACGACGGTATGTTGGCGGCGGTCTCGAAGGCCTCGGCGGCCTCGGAGGCCTCGGAGGCGCCAGCCGTCCTGGAAGGGGCCGTCCTCCTCGAGTCCTCCTCGAGTCCTCCTCGAGTCCTCCTCGAGTCCTCCTCGTCCTCCGCGACGCCATTGTCAATAAGCAGGGGGCTTACTTTGGAAACTCGGAGGGGCCTCGCTGTTTATTCGAGCCCGACCCACGGAGGAGGCGCGGCCTGCAGTCCCACTTCGTCGCTCTGTCTCTCTCGCACCCCCGTGAGTGCGAGAGAGACGGACGGGCAGGCGCCTGTGCCGGGAGGAGGGCGGTGGTCACTACGCTGGGCAGCAGTTTACCGTGCAGCGGGCGGGCCGTGCGGTGTCTGTGGTCAGTGATACCCTGGCTGCCCTCGCTGCATGCGCCCGGCCACGCCAAGAAGTGCGGCTGCCAAGTGACTGCGGCGGCCCCGCCCCGCCCCGCCCCGCCCCGTGGTACTAGTTGACCGTGCTGTCGCAGGGGTGGGCCGGCCGTAGCGCCGCAGCTGGACGCTCGGCCGCGCTGTCCGTCCCACTTCGGCATTCGGCGAGGCTGGCCGGCTGGCGGGATGGCGAGACAAGGGCTCGGCCGGGTTTGGCTGTAATTACAGCCTTTGGTGTGTGTCGCCCTGGCCGGGCCGGGCCGTGGCGAGCCGCAGCCTGCTGTGCTGGGCTGTGCTGGGCTGGGCCCCACGGCGGCACGGCCGTGCGGCAGTTGTGTGCGCCACGCCGCGCCCCGCCGCGCCCCGCCACGCCGCCTCGTTCCTCCCCGTATCGACCGAGGCCGTGCTGGTGCTCTGTGCTGCCCCCCGGCGGTCGCGGGGCGAAGCGCGGGGCCACGGCGTGCCGGGTAGGGTTGGGCAGGGCCTGACGGCGGGGCGGGGGCTGACGGCAGTTCCTGACGCCTCAGTTCGCCTAGCGACCCGCGCCGCGCCCGCCGCATCGGAGCGCCCCGTGTCCGTGCCCGTGCCCGCCGAGCCGCCCGCGTGTTGTCCAGTGCCGCACCGCCCCCGTGCCGCGTCGCCGCGTCGCCGCGTCGCTCGGCGCGTGTCCGTCGTGTCGCTCGGCGAGAGTTCGTCGTGCTCGCCGCACTTCGCCGCGTCGCTGCCGTGCCGCCGTGCCGCCGCGCCGTCGTGGCGAATGCGCGTCCGCGCCGTGCGCGTGCCCGTGCGCGCCGCCGCGTGCCGCCCCGCGATCGGCGGATGGCCCAACGGCCTGTCACTTGTTGGTGCGACCGCCGTGCCGCCGTGCCGCCGTCCTCGGGCTTGGCGGCGAGCCTGCCTTAGGCCTGGCCGCGGGCCGCGGCCCGCCTTGACGGCCCAGGGCAGCCCAGGGCCCCGCCAGCCCTTGAGGCCCTGCAAGCGCTAACAGCGACCGCAGGAGGGCCCCCAGACAACCTCAGGGCCCAGGCAACACCAGGGCCCAGGAAACACCAGAGCCCAGACAACCTCGGGGCCCAGACACAGACAGCCCTCGAGGCTTTTGCCCTCCGCTGCTGCGGGTCCTGCACGCACCCTCGCGACGCCTCGAACTGCATCGCCGTCTTCATGACGACCTCGGTGAGTTGGGGCACTTGTTGTGGGTGGGCGGACACACGCCGCCTGTCGGCCTGTCGGCCTGCCAGCTTGACGGCGACGGTGTTGTTCGCCAAGGTTTCGGAATGCCGTCGTCCGGCACGGAGTTCCGGGTGTGGACGGCCTGGGCGGTGTGGGCGGTCTGGACGTTGGCGGGGAGGCCCGCTGCGTGTGCGTGCCGCGGCGGTCGCGGTGGCCGTTCGCCGTAAAGGGGTCGATTTTCGAACACACGCCGCGCCGCTCGTGACGCGTGCGCCGCCCCCGCCGCCCCCGCCGCCCCCGCCGCCCCCGCCGCCTCCCCCGCGGCGTGTCGTGCACGTCAGTCCACCAAGGAAACGGCGGCAGTGCGGCGGCGGCGTGACTGGCGGTACTTTGCCGGCCAGTTAGCCCCGCCTAAGGGGCTGCACCTCGTGGCATTCTACGCGTGACTCTGTGTGTGTGTGTGTGTGCGTGCGTGCGTGTGCGCGCGTGTCTTTTGGGGGGAGGGGGCAGAGAGAAAGTCTGTCTGCGTGTGTGTGTGAGGAAGGAGAGTCTCTGTGAGTGTGTGCGTTTGTGGGCGCGTGTCTGTGTGTGTGAGGGGGAGAGAGAGTCTGCGTGTCGGTGTGAGAGGGAGGCTGCGTGTGTGTGTGCGTGCTGGGGGTGGAGGTCTAAGTGGCGCTGCCGGGGGCTGCGACGCTCATTTTAACCCGGCCGTGCGGCGTGCGGGGCCGTGCGGGGTCTGGGGTCGTGTCCAGGGTGTTCCGTGGGGGCGAGGTGAGGTACTACCTAATGGACACCTTTATCCTCGACGGAGCAGCTGCGATGGATGTCGGCCAGCGTCAGGCACTCTCTCTCTCTCTCCTCGCACACGGCAGTGTCTTTCCCTTTCCCTCCCTCACACGCGAGCACAGTGTCTCCCTCTTTCTCACTCACACACGAGCACACTGTCTCTCCCTTTCTCCCTCACACACGAAAGAGCGTGGCCCCCCTCTCTCTTTCTCCCTCGCACTCACAGCGAGGCGCGGCGTACGATAAGGTTGTTGCGGCCGCGCTGCCGCGCTCTAAAACGCAAAGGCGTGCCGCTCCATTTTATGCGTCGGGGTGGTCCGGCGGACGCGGGCTGGCTGTGGCTGGCTGGGGGGCGCGCGGGGCAGCGAGGGGCAGCGGGCAGCCCGCGGGGCGCCGCGCCACGCTGTACGCTGCTACACTGGCGGGGCGAGGGGGAAGGTGTTTACGGAGTGCGGGCTGCCAGTGATACACATCACGCGAAAGCGCACGCGAGCGAGCCCTGTCTGGGTGCGTGCGTGCGTGTATGTGTGTGCGTATCTATCTCCGTGAGTGTGTGCGTGTGTCTATCTCCGTGTGTGTGAGGCTGCTGGGGTTGGCAGCCCTTGGCACGTTTTTATTTTGCCCCGCATTGTGTGTAACGACGATGTATCGGGCGATTCCCGCGTTATTTACGGCCGCAGAGTGTTGTTGTCTCTGCGATAGGCCGTGCCGTGCCGTGCCGTGCCGCGCCGTGCCGTGCCGCGCCGTGCCGTGGCGAGCAGCAACGCGCTGGGTCGCGGTATCGTGGTCGGCGGGGAGTTACACCACGCGCGCTAAACGATTTTTTAAAAGTCAATTTATCAAGTGCGTTGTTTTCTTTCTCTCGCTCTCCCTCTTCCGCCGCTCAAAATGGCGCGGGACGTCGCTAGAGGCGAGAAGCCGCCGGCGTTGCGGAATCTCGTTGATGAAGGCCGCTGTGGTTCCGACCGGACGGTACTTCCGTGTTTCTGTCTCCTCCTTTGGGGAAACTCCTGGAGTGCGAGAGAGACAGAGCGACCAAAGCGCTTTCGGAATCAGTCTGCTGCGTTTCTCAGCAAAAGCCGTCGGCAGCCGAGGATGGCCTCCTCCTTCGGCCAGCCGGCGTAAAGGGCTTTGAAAAGTAAGGACGGACTGGTGTTGTGAAGCAGTGCAGGCAACACTCGCACGGACCCGAAGAACGTGGGATTGTATGTGGTCCAAGTGGTTTCGAGTCCAGCCCCGGCGAGCGCCTGGCGGGTAGGCACCACGAGGGCAGCCGTGTCGCGGTGGTGCCTACCCTGCGCTTCACAGGCGCTCCCTGCCTTGCTCGTGGTGCAACCCGGCCGGCTGGCCCCCTTCTCCGGCAGTGGCGGATCCAGAGCTGGCCAGAGGGAAAGGGGTGGGGGGCGAATAGCACTTCTTGCCGTCTTACAGGGACAAAGTGCGGCTTTTTGCCTACCTTTCGGCCGGCTATATATGTATCTAGGGGCCAGGCCCCCTACTCCCTAGCAGCGCTTGTCGTCCGTCGTGCCCTGCCTGCCGCCCGATTCCGAGAGTCGTTTTCGTCGCTCTGTATCTTTCGCGCCTATGCGGAACGGAGCGCGCGAGAGAGACGGAACGACGAAAACGACTCTCGGAATCAGTCTGCTGCAGCTCTCTTCCTGGCTGATTCCGAGAGTGGAAGGTGTGGGATCTCTCCCACAGCGCGCCCCCTCCGGGTGCGAGAGAGAGAGAGAGAGAGAGAGAGAGAGAGAGAGAGAGAGAGAGAGAGAGAGAGAGAGAGAGGGGAAGTGAGCGAGCGAGGGGTTCGGAATGAGCCTGCCGCGGCTGTCGGCCTGCCGGGCTGCTGTAAGCGCCGCACTCCGCTGGCGTGTTTATGGGCCTCGCCGCCCCGGCCTCGGCCTCGGCTCCGCGGTGACGGGCATGAAATTCGCAGTAACGGCGCCGCCTCTCACCCATGTTTTATTGGCCGGCCGGCGACTCGCTCCGTCTCTCTCGCACTCCCAGGGCGCGCCGAGAGGGCGCGAGGGAGACGGAGTGAGCGGCTGCCGCGCGGAAGCGGCCGGGCTGGCGGGGCGCCGCGAGGCTAGGGCGAGGGCGAGGGCGAGGGCGGTTCACGTCGGAAGCAATGCGACCCCGCCGGGTCAAGATCGGCGAGGTGGGGCCGAGGGCGGCCCGACGCCGTTTCGCGTTTCGCCGCGTTTCGCGCTCCACGCCGCGCAGATTGGCGGCGTGATTTCGGCCGTCTCTCTCGCACTCACGGCGCGGCCCGCGTCCGGCGCGAGACGCTGGAATCAGTCTCCTGCTCTCTCTGCAGACCGCTGCAGACTGATTCCGAGAGTCAATGTCGTCGCTCTGTCTCTCTCGCTCGTAGACGGAAGGTGCCATGGGCGCGCGAGAGAAACAGAGAGTCTCTTGCCCCTGTAGACTGACGACGAGAATCGCTTTCGTCGCTCTGTCTCTCTCGCACCTGGTCGGGAGGCGCCGCGCCATGGGCACGAGAGAGACAGAGCGACAAAAATGACTCTCGGAATCGGTCTGCTGGTTGGTGGTGCACCGGAAGGCGGGCCGCCTCCGGGGAAATGACTCCAAGTGCGCCACGGCGCGCCCCGTCCCGGCTTTGCATCGCCCTACAGTGGCGTTGTCCTGGGCGCGCGGGCGGCGCCAAGGCGGCTAAACAGACCTGCATATCAAACTTTCAGACTGATGGGGCCTCGGCCGCGGCTCGGGAGAATACCGCGGCGGAAAGGGTTCGGCTCGTCTTTGGGAGTTTGGGGGGAGGGGGGGGGGGGAGGAGGCTGCCGCCGGGGCCTGACACGGGTCAGAAGGCGTGGACCCCCGTCCCCCCTCCTTCCCCCCCGAGGCCATCCCGTCAGCCTTTATTCCTCCGCGGTGATTCTGCTGCGGACCGCTTCCGAGGGTCGTTTTCGTCGCTCCGTCTCTCGCGCACCTCAACGGGACGCCCCATGAGTGCGAGAGGGACGGAGCGACGAAGACGACTCTCGGAATCAGTCTGCTGCCGGCCCCAAAGTTTTGATGACGGTGCGGTTTTGTCTCGGGGCCGCCTCCGCCGACACCGCTGCCGCCGCTGCCGCCGTCGTGGTGATGGTCCCGACGACGGCCGTGATGCTTGATGGATGGCCTCTCTCGGCCTGCTGGTGTTTCGCGCGGCTCCGGACTGGCTCGCGGGCACCACGGCGCTCAGGAGTGCGAGAGGACGAAGACAGCGCTGCGGAATCAGTTCTCGGCCTTGAGACGCGTGCGGGCGGGAGCCAAACCTCCCCCAAAAAAACCCCCACGACACCGTGCGCTTCGCTCTCCCGCGCGTCCTCTGTCGTGTGGTCCACGACGGCCGGTCTTGAGGAGCTGCTGGAGCTGCAGAAGACAGCGTCTGCGGAATGCCTTGCTCGCCTCTGCGCGGTCGTTCTCGTTGCCTTCGACGTGTGTCACGGCGGTGCGGCGCGGCGCACAGTGGGCCAGAAGACCGGTGGAGGCGGCCAAAACTCCGGACACGTTTTGAGCTCCAGAGTCGCTAAATAGGACTCGAATCGAACGTGTGACCCCACCAATGGATTGCTCTCCGGACGAGGAATCCATTGGTGGGGTCACACGATCGGTCCGAGTCTTTTTTAGCGACTCTGGAGCTCAAAACGCGTCTGGGATTTTGGTCGCCTCCACCGGTCTTCTGGCCCACTGTGGCACGGCGAGGCACGTCTCGCCGCACTCTGTCACGCGGCAAGACGTGTAGGCGTGGCAGCGGCACGGCACGGCGCGGCGTTTTGTCGGTTTTGTCGCGGCTGGCTCAAAGGGACCGTCTCATAGAGCTCGCGATAACAGATGGCTGGGCCAAAAGGCTGCCAAAGGGAGGGGTCCAAACCCGAGGCAGGGCGGCAGTAATTTGAGAACGAGTGTGTGCTTGCGGCGCGGCCGTGCCTCGCCTCGCCGTGCCTTAGCTCGCCCTGCCTTGCGAGGACGCCCCATTAATCAGCCGAGAGCAAAAGGGGGAAAATTGGCTGGAAGTAAGAGGGGGTTTTGGGGGTTTTCCCTGCGCCCTGCGCTTCGCCCTGCGCCGCCACTGTTTCGAGAGTTTGTTAGCCGCGGCGCCGCAGCGGGGTGCGTAGCGCTGCCGCCTGATCTCGAAAGGTCGTTGTCTCTCTCGCACTCTAGGGGGCTTCCTTAAGGGCGCGAGAGAGACAGTGCGACGAAACGGTCCTTCGGAGTCAGGTGGCTGCTGGTTCTTTCCTTCGCCTGACTCGCCAGCGCAGCCGGTCGTTTGGGCTGAGCTGAGTCGGTCGCCCGAACACCAATATCGGCCGCCCCGCCCCGCCCCGCCCCGCCCCGCCCCGCCTGCCCCGCCCCACCCCGCCCCGTCCCGCCCCGCCTTGCCCTCCGGCGCGTTTTCGCTGGCGAGGCTGTGTTGCCGGTGCCCCCGGGACGCTGCCGAGGCCCCCGGGGGCAGAAGCGGCCGCCCCCTCTCCCTCCTCGCCGGACAGCGGGCCGAGCACAGTGGGCCAGAAGACCGGTGGAGGCGGCCAAAACTCTAGACGCGTTTTGAGCTCCAGAGTCGCTAAATGGTACTCGAACCGAGCGTGCGACCCCACCAATGGATTGCTCTCCGAACGTGGAATCCATTGGTGGAGTCACACGCTCGGTTCGAGTACCATTTAGCGACTCTGGAGATCAAAACGCGTCTAGAGTTTTGGCCGCCTCCACCGGTCTTCTGGCCCACTGTGCCGAGGCTGGACCGGGCCGGGACCGGGCCGGGCCCCCCGCAGCGGGCCGGGCCTCCCCGTTGTTGCGGCTCGCGCTGGGATACGTCCCCTGCGGCGCGGTGTGGCGCGGTGTGGCGCGGTGTGGCGCGGCTTGCCTGACCGGCCCCCAGCGGCCTCCAGCGGCCCGGCCGTCCCTTCGGCCCGCGGCGGCTTGCTGGACCGACCTGGAAGGACCTGGAGGGACCTGGAGCATCGTGGTGGTCGTCCTGGATTGGCCCGGAGGGACCTCCTTAGGCTAAGAGCATTTCTCCAAGTCAAGCTTCTCGGAAGGCCAAGAGCATTTCGCAAGGCCAACAGAATGTCCTCACTCTAAATGTTGTACAGTGAAGATTCTCCATACTGTGGTGAAAATGTTCCATATTATGGTGGTGCAGCTGACTTCGTAACATACCATTGAGAATTCACTGTACCTTATAGATATTTTGACGAATTTCGTTGAAAATCTCCACCATAATATGTTGGTGCAGCCTTTCACCGTGAGACATTTACAGTGCTCTGCCCAAGAGCATTTCGCAAGGCCAAGATAATGTCCTTATGTCCTCTGCCCAAGGGCATTTCGCAAGGCCAAGTTAATGTCCTCTTCGCAAGAGCATTTGCTTCAAGGTTCCCGTCATTCATGGATCGAGAGTCAGAGAAGATTGAGACCCGCCGGCGGCCTCGGGGATCCTGGAACACACAGTCTGGAACGGCCGGGATGGCAGCAGCGGGGGGTTTACACGCCTCCCTTTTTTAAGCCATGCTTTATGGGACGACCTGACGGCGGCGCGAGGCGGGGCGGGGCGGGGCGGGGCGGGGCGGGGCGGCGGGGCGGGGCGGCGGGGCGGGGCAACTACCGGGTCTTAATTTCCAGCCGGAAGGAGGGGAGGGGGAGGGGCGGCCGTTTGGCGCGGCGCCGGGACGCGTGAGGCTGCCTCCATAATGCGCCAGTGTGTGGCGGCGGGGCGGCGCGGCTTGGCGGCGCACACAAAGTTGCCGCCCCGCGGTGCCTCGCGGTGTATTAGACCGCGCGCCACGGAGCCCCGTCGGCCTTGTCGGCCTTGTTGGCGCGGAGGAGGAACAAGTTGGCGGGCCGCTTCTCCGCTTGCGCAGAGCAATGATCGTTTGCCCGGCGGACTTAATGACACCGCTGCAGTTTGCTTGCGCTGCTCTGTCTCTCTCGCACTCACGGTCGCTGCCGAGCGGCGGCGCAGTCGCCCTGTCTCTCTCGCTCTCTTGGCGCGTCCCCGAGGGGTGCGAGAGAGACGCGGCGCGACTCGGATCCGTAATTAAATTGCCCTGGCTTCATTAAGATTTCAGGGTGCATCAAGGGGGCCGGGCCGGCCGGGCGGGGCACAGTGGGCCAGAAACCGGCGGAGGCGGCCAAAATTCTAGACGCGTTTTGAGCTCCAGAGTCGCTAAGCAAGACTCGAACCGAACGTGTGACCCCACCAATGGATTGCTCTCCGAACGAGCAATCCATAGGTGAGGTCACACGTTCGTTTCAAGGCCTGCTTAGCGACTCTGGAGCTCAAAACGCGTCTAGAGTTTTGGCCGCCTGCAACGGCTTTTGGCCCACTGTGCGGGGGCGGCAGCGCCAAGGCGGCGCACGGAAGGGAAGGCCAGCGTCCCCAATCAACGCTTTTTCATAGCTCTGTCCTTGGCACTCCTCACGGACGGCCAGTGAGTGCGAGAGGGACGGAAGACGTTACGTAACACATGGACGAACCCCATCAGCCGCGCGGCAAAGGTTCGATCACTTAGCTAGATTGCTTCCTTGTTCCGTCCTCGCGTCGCCTCGCGTGTAGTGTAGGGGTCGACCGTACACGATCAGGGTTAATCCAATTAAATTTGCCGTGATTGTTTTTCCACTTCAATTTCTATCGAGCCCCTCCTCGCGTGTATCGCAAGCTCAGCACGGGTGTGAGTGAGAGAGAGAGTGCGCATGTGTGGCGCGCCGTGTTGGTTTAGGTCTTTGCAGACCGTATAAAAATTCCTAGTCAAACTCCAGCGCAGCAGCACGTGCTAGGCAGGATGGCGGTTTGTGCGAGGGAGACATAGGACGTCCCGAGCAGGTGCGAGAGAGACAGAGCGACGAAAACGACTCTCGGAATCAGCCTGCTGGCGCCGCGCCAATCTTTCTGACAGTGCTTTTTCGTGATTATTGCTTTTTCGGGTCGTTTTGGGTCTGGTCGTCTGCGGTGCGGCGCGGACAGGGGATCCGTCATGCCGGATGACGTGCCGCTTGAGCGATGCGCTTGTCGGGCGCCGCGCTCCAGCCACGCTCCAGCCACGCTCCAGCCACGCTCCAGCCACGCTCCAGCCACGTCCCAGCCACGCTCCAGCCACGCTCCAGCCACGCTCCAGCCACGCTCCAGCCACGCTCCAGCCACGCTCCAGCCACGCTCCAGCCACGCTCCAGCCACGCTCCAGCCACCCAATGGACCGGGCCGCCGACTGACGCCGCAGTGTTTTTCGTCGCGCCGTCTCTCTCGCACTCACGGGCCGGCCCGTAGGGTGCGAGAGGGACGGCGCGACCGAGGCACTGTTCGGAATCGTCCTTGCGGGAGAGCGCCGCCAGATTCCCCCGGCAGATCCATCTCGGGACCAATGGATCGCTCGCTATGACGGAGACATAGCGACACGCACTGCAGCGGACTGATTTCCGAACAGTGCCGCGTCGCGCTGTCTCTCTCTCTCCTTCTCTCTCGCGTGCCTCAAAAGCACGAGGGATTGAGAGAGAAAGACAGCGCGACGACAGCACAGCCTGCCTACGCAGCAGTGGGCCGACCCGACCCGCTGCCATGGCCATGACGGCCACCCTTTTCGTACCAACGACCTCCCGGCCGAGCTGGCAGGCTGGCAGGCCGGACAGACCGAGCTGGCCGCGAGCCCTGGGGCCGTGCCTCGTCATGCCAGCGTTGCCTATGTGTCAGGCTGGCAGGCAGGCAGGCTGTGCTTGCAAGGGCCCCACGGTGGGAGGGGCTGAGAGGGGGGCGTGCAGGGCGCTGCATTATTGAATGCTGCGCCGGGCAGTAATGAGGCATCTTGTGTCCAGGCGCCCCCGCCTCCCCCTCCCCCGCTCCCCAGGGCAGCGCCGCTTATCCCCCGTTGTCATGGTTACGGCCAGCCTGCTCACCTAAAGCTTAATATCGTCCGCTTGGCGTGGCTGGCGGCCGGGCTGGGCCGGGCTGGCGTAGGCGGTGAGGTGGGCCCAGTCAGTTGCGGCCCGGGGCACTCTATATACGCCCCCGCCACGCCTCATCCCACCCCAGCCCGGCCCAGCCCGGCCAGGGCCCCCGGGCGTGCTGCCGGAAGGGGCCCTTTTGAACTTGCAGGATCCACTGGACCGGAAGGCAAGGCGAACAGCGTGCAGGGCGCGCGGCTCTAGCGGGTCTAGGGACGTATGGGCGTGGCGGGGTGTGGCGGGGCGTGGCGGGGCGTGGCGGTCCAGGGCGGGCCCTGCGAGCGGCGGGTCCCCTGGGGCCTCCACGAGGGGTTACCCACTCCGGGAATCATGTGTACACTCAGTCCGGGAATCATTCGTAAATCTTTTAAAATTTGATGGAAAATCCTCATAGTTTCAATTTAAAGTCATGGTAATCATGTGATACACACAAAAACATTCAAATACAAAGCAAATTATTCGAAAGTTTTCTCTTTTTCTCGTGGATATGTTCTGGGAATCGCGGGAATCCGGAATCGTGTGTACACTAAAACAACGAGTGGGTAACCCCTCGGGCCTCCAGCATCAAGGCATCTCGTACGGGTTGCGGCCTTGGCGGGGCGGGGCCTCGCGCGGCCTCGCGGAACACACGAGCAAGTTGGCGGTGCGGGGCGCGCGGCGCGCTGCTTGTTCAGGTGACCCAGATCGCGGGCATCTCGCACGGCGCGCGGTACGCGGTATCTGGGACGGGCGGCGCGCTGCGCCCTCCTCTCCACCGTCACGTACTTGAGCGCGGCGCGCGGGGCGGAGGCTGTCCACCGCGACGCTGCGCCGCTTCCTTCCGCCGGACACCGCGGCGCCTCGGCCGCGCTGCCTGCCGCCAAGGGGCACGTGACCGGAATCGCCGACCTGTCCGTCACCATGGCGACGCCGTGCACCGGTTCGCTCTGTCTCTCTCGCACTCGTGGGGCGCCCCGTATGGGTGCGAGAGAGACAGAGCGACGATAACGACTCTCGGTCGGAATCAGTCCACTGGCCGAGACGCACCAATGATAAAGAATGATGATGGAAGCCGAGCACGGCGGCACGGCGCGCTGCCGACCCGTGTTCCGGCGGCCAAGTTTTTGCAGCGGTTTATATCCCCCCCCCCACTTTTGCCGCCATGCTGCAGCACCCCCGTCCGGTGCGGCATGGCGGCACGCTTGTCTCGCGCCGGCACTGCCACGGCACTTCCACGACACTGCCGGGAAGGTCGGCCGGGACCCGCGCCAGCTTCCTGCACCCACCCTTCCACTTGCTCGCTACCCGCGACCCGTCGACCCAGATCCCGCTGGACGGGCTGCGGCGGTGGCGAAGGTGGCCGTCGTGGTGGCGGTGGGCTGCGGCCGCCCGCTGCGGCCAGATGGGCGCTGCGCCGCTGCCTGCTGGTAATTGGCAGCCCACCCTCGCCCAGCACACTGATTCCGAGAGTCGTTTTCGTCGCACTGCCTCTCTCGCACTCATGGGGCGTGCCGTCTGGGTGCGAGAGGGACGGAGCGACGAAAACGACTCTCGGAACCAGCCTGCAGCTCTCGGGGCCGTGGCCGAGTGTGGCTGGCCTTCGGGCTGGCCCGGCCTGGAGTCCTGCGGGGCTGGCGCGGGTTGTCGGGCCGCTGCTGGCCGCGAGGTAATTTGATACGCGTCCTCACCCATTCCCCATCCCAGCCCCGCAGTCCCGCCCCGAATAAACTTAATTGCCGCCATCATTTTGCGCAGAGGGCACGCGCCGTCGTGCTGCTGCAGACTGATTCCGAGAGTCGTTTTCGTCGCTCTGTCTCTCGCGCACCCACGCGGATCGCCTCATGAGTGCCAGAGAGACGGAGCGACGAAAACGACTCTCGGAATCAGTCTGCTGACCGCGGCGCCGGGGAGGCCGCCAAGCGCCGCCAAGCGCCGCCAAGCGCCGCCAAGCCAAGTGGGCATTCCAGGCGCTAGAGCCGAGGCGGGCGGACGGCTGGCGATCAACTGTTGCTTTGCTTTATAGGCGAGGCCGTGCACGTGCCAACTTTGCGTGGCACCGCCAGCCCCGCCAAACCCCGCCAGCCCTGCCAGCCGTTCCAGCCCCCACGAGCTGCAAAGCCAATTATTCCAGGCGCTAGGTTCGTCCCTCCTTCTCCAGGCCCTTCCGTCCCCCTCCCCTCTTTGTATGAGCGATAGTCTTGTCGTTTGTATAATTCTATTCGGCGGCTTTTCGCAGAGTGCTGGGTGAGGCGGGGGAAGGGGGGGGGGTCGGCGGCTATGCAAAGACGCCTTAGTTGCCTCCTTGTCACTTCGCTTGGCGCCGTACGGACCGACAGACGGACCGACAGACAGACGGAAGACAGAAGAACGGACGTGCGGAAAAATGGAGGGGGGGGGGGGGAGGGGGGCACTTGAACACAGCCGGGGGAGCTTGGACGGGACCCCAGAGGTCGGGTCGGGAAGGCCGGGCGGACGACTTGGAACTGCTTTCGGAAGTAGACTCCTCCCTCCCGGTCCCACCCCGCCGCCCTTCCTGGGAAAACTCCCCTCGCAGTCCCACGGCCTTCCACGGCCACGGCCCCTGTTCCCAAAGATTTGCACGTTGTGACTGTTCGAAGAAAAAGAAATCTCTCGCAAAAAGGGGAGCAAAAAGAGTGAAGATGAATGGAGAAAAATAGGAACCAAGAAAAAGGGAATTCATCTGTGCACCGCGCGGCGGGTGGGTTCGGACCAAAACGGGAGGGCGTTGATGTGGCCAGCGTTTTGTTCTTGTGCCATCCTTTGTCTGTTTGTTTGTGTGTGTGTGTGTGTGTGTGTGTGTGTGTGTGTGTGTGTGTGTGTGTGTGTGTGTGTGTGTGTGCGCGCCTTGTGCCCGCACTTTGTACCCCAGGCGACTCTGTATTGTTCCCATCCGCTCATCCGTGATTGTGCCCTCCCTCCTTTCTCCCTCTTTTTCTCTCCCGGTCTCTCCGACCACAGTCCACTTCCTCCCTCTCTCTTTGATTTTCGCCGCGGAGACGCCGAGGCCGCCGCCGAGGCCCTAGTAATGCGATTCGACTGTATGGACCAAGAAGCAGCAGGCCCGGGGCCGGCTGCTGGGGATGAGTGGTCCTCTGTGATTCCATCAGGGCTCTGGTCGTGGCGGTCTCTCTCTCTCTCTCTTTCCCTCTCTCTTTCTTTCTCTCTCGTTCTCTCTCTTTCTCTTTTTACTCTCTCTTTTTCTCTCTCTCGTCCTGTGCCCCAATTAAATAATTCTCTCCCAACCGAAACCACTGGCTATAACTGGAGGTCCAGACTGGATGCCTATACCCCCTCCCCCCACTCCTCGTCCCACTCCCCATGCCCCCTGCCCTCTCCCCACTCCCCACGCCCCACTCCCACGCCTGGCTTTCCCCTAATTCCGTTCGCTGGTCTGGTTCTGGTCCCCAAAGGCACTGTACACAGCCTGAGGAGGGGCGTCGCGCGCCCTAGGGGCGTGGCGTGGCGGGGCGGGCGTGGCGGGGCGGGGCGTGGCGGGGCGGGGCGTGGCGGGGCGGGGCGTGGCGGGCGCTCGAAAAACAATCTCTAGTTATTGCTGGAGGAGCCCCCCCAGAGGAGCCCCCCGCAGTCTGGAGCTTTCCGGGACAGTTAGCGGTGTGGGCCGTTACTGCAGTGTGCAGACCGACTTTCCGTACGCTGTCCCGAGCCATTTCCCGGAGCCTTGCTCGGAGCGCCTAGAGTCGCCCTGAGCGCGCTGCTCCTGCAGGGCGTGCAGACTGCTGAGCGATTCCCACGGATCGTTTGGACCTCGCTCTGTCTCTGTCGCACCCACGGGAACTGGAAAGCACTTCAACTCGAAATTCACAGACAATCCCCTCCAGAAAACCAGTTTGTACACGCGTAGACACTGTTTATTAACGGAACCTGTCGAGGAAACTGCAACAGAACATGAACTTTCACCACCAGCCCGATTTCTTCTAGTGCCATAACTGTCTCTCGTATACTCGTGTTTTGACTTTAAAATGGCATTCGTCTACACAATGTCTGTCATTTTGATTTATTTTTTGCCTGGCAGTGTCGTGAACACACTGAGCGTGCGCGGAAGCGTGACATTGCCGCCCCGCGGTCCTAGGGTCCTAGGGCAGCGGTTCTCAACCTTTCTCGGCTCGCGACCCCAAATTTGTAGCCAAAAATTTCCGCGACCCCCAGGAAAAGTTTCGCGACCCCACGGGACCCCTCCTTTAGCATGCCACTGCGTCTGATCCGAGGCGGGCATTTTGCTCCCTCAACGGGCAATTGGTCTTTGGACCTTCCTTTAGCATGCCTCTGTTACGGAGTGCGATTATCAGTCTTAGTTTGGGAGCAGTATTGTCTCAAAGTTGGCCAAAACGCTCAGAAATGTCTTAAAAAATCATGTTTTGGGTCGATTTTAAGCAGCCACTGCGTCTGATCCGAGGCGGGCATTTTGCTCCCTCAACGGGCAATTGGTCTTTGGACCTTCCTTTAGCATGCCTCTGTTACGGAGTGCGATTATCAGTCTTAGTTTGGGAGCAGTATTGTCTCAAAGTTGGCCAAAACGCTCAGAAATGTCTTTAAAAAATCATGTTTTGGGTCGATTTTAAGCAGCCACTGCGTCTGATCCGAGGCGGGCATTTTGCTCCCTCAACGGGCAATTGGTCTTTGGACCTTCCTTTAGCATGCCTCTGTTACGGAGTGCGATTATCAGTCTTAGTTTGGGAGCAGTATTGTCTCAAAGTTGGCCAAAACGCTCAGAAATGTCTTTAAAAAATCATGTTTTGGGTCGATTTTAAGCAGCCACTGCGTCTGATCCGAGGCGGGCATTTTGCTCCCTCAACGGGCAATTGGTCTTTGGACCTTCCTTTAGCATGCCTCTGTTACGGAGTGCGATTATCAGTCTTAGTTTGGGAGCAGTATTGTCTCAAAGTTGGCCAAAACGCTCAGAAATGTCTTTAAAAAATCATGTTTTGGGTCGATTTTAAGCAGCCACTGCGTCTGATCCGAGGCGGGCATTTTGCTCCCTCAACGGGCAATTGGTCTTTGGACCTTCCTTTAGCATGCCTCTGTTACGGAGTGCGATTATTAGTCTTAGTTTGGGAGCACTATTGTCTCAAAGTTGACAAAAACAGGCACAACGATTTTTCAAAGACATTTCTGAGCGTTTCGGCCAACTTTGAGACAATACTGCTCCCAAACTAAGACTGATAATCACACTCCGTAACAAAGGCATGCTAAAAGAAGGTCCAAAGACCAATTGCCCGTTGAAGGAGGACGAAATACCGCCTCGGGTCAGACGCAGTGGCTGCTTAAAATCGGCCCAAAACACGATTTTTCAAAGTCATTTCTGACCGTTTCGGCCAACTTTGAGACAATACTGCTCCCAAACTAAGACTGATAATCACACTCCGTAACAAAGACATGCTAAAGGAAGGTTCAAAGACCAATTGCCGGTTGAGGGAGCAAAATGCCCGCCTCGGATCAGACGCAGTGGCTGCTTAAAATCGGCCCAAAACACGACCCCAGCTACCTCGCCGCGACCCCTTAAAATTTTTTCGCGACCCCACTTGGGGTCGCGACCCTAAGGTTGAGAACCACCGTCCTAGGGAGCGTCGGCCGCAGTCCCGTGCCGAACTGCGCCCCCTCGCCCCGGACGGGGCGCCCCGTGCGTGCGAGAGAGACGGACAGGCGTTGTTGGGCCCGCCTCCATAATGGTCTCGTCGCCGCCAAGCTCGCCGTCATCGCGCCGCGCCATTGTCCGTGTTGCCCCATTCACGCCCCGAGAGTCCCGAGTCTAGAATCGAATCCCCCGCGCTGAGTCCGAGAGGAACACAACACAACGCACGGGGCTGCTGCTCGTCGGAGTGGACGCCATTCGCCGTGTTCCTCCGCCACTCGGCACACGTCCTAGATCACTTTCTCTCTCTCTCTCTCTCTCTCTCTCTCTCTCTCTCTCTCTCTCTCTCTCTCTCTCTCTCTCTCTCCTCTCTCCTCTCTCCCTCCTCTCTCTCTCTCTCTCTCTCTCTCTCTCTCTCTCCTCCCCCTCCCCCTTTTGTTTTTTGGCCTTTTCCGCCGCGGCATGTTTTGTTGCTGAGCTTTGCCATCGATAAAGCGGCCAGGCCTGCGGGCCGAATCCGAGCGGCGCGGCTTCTTCGCTCTGTCTCTCTCGCACTCGCTGTGCTTGCCGGCTCGCCTCTCGGGTGCGAGAGAGACGGAAGCGGGCCGCTCGGCAGCGCGAGCGTCTACGCGAGCGCAGCGCTTGTTGTTTTATTGCTCTCCGCCTCACCTTATTTCACCTTATCTGGAATGGAGTCGAATGGCTCCGTGCGCTGCTGCTGCTGCTGGGCCGCCTCTGTAGACCGAGAGTCCGGAGTGGCGGAGCCCTTTCTCTCTCGCACCGACGCGGAACGCCCGATGAGTGCGAGAGAGACGGCGAGCGACGGAAACGACTCTCGGAGTCAGTCTGCTGGGTCGCCTCACGGACTCCACGGTCTTTGTGCGGAACCAAGCGGCCCTTCGTCTCGGCGGCGGCGATCGTGAACCGGCACAAAATATTAAATCCGCTCCGCTTTGCTCCCCCCCCCCCCCGGGGCCCGCCCCGTACACTTCCCCCCTCTCCACGGCGGCACACAGTGGGCCAGAAGACCGGCGGAGGCGGCCAAAACCCTAGACGCGTTTTGAGCTCCAGAGTCGCTAAACAGGACTCGAACCGAACGTGTGACCCCACCAATGGATTCCTCGTCCGAAGAGCAATCCATTGGTGGGGTCACACGTTCGGTTCGAGTCCCATTTAGCGACCCTGGAGCTCAAAACGCGTCTAGAGTTTGGGCCGCCGCCACTGGTCTTCTGGCCCACTGTGCGGCATATGCATCAGAGCGGGGGTGGTTCCGAACAGCTCTCTCGTGGCCGACTGCCCCTTCCGCCCTCGTGCGACGTGCCGTGTGTGTGCGAGAGAGACAGCGCCGAAAGCGACGTCGAGTCTGCAGGCGGGCCGTGGCGATATCGCGCCGCTATTCGGACTCGCCGCGCGTCTGTAATCGATTCTGCAGCTTAGGCGGGAGCGGGACCCACGGCCAGAGCGGCGCGCCGCCCCCGCCTTTGCCGCCCCCTGAATCATTAAAGGCGCCACCCGGCCTGTGGCGTGGCTGTCAGTGGCAGTATTGGGGCCGTCACGGCGGGGGCGGCGCGGGGGCGGCCTCCTGCACTGCGAAAAACAAAAACGGCGCGAAGCAGCGGGGCGTCGCCGCCGCCACAGCACAACTACCACGTCCTGCCTCGTGCTCGTCTCGTGCACGGATTGCTGTTTGTGTGTGTGTGTGTGTGTGTGCGTGTGTGTGCGTGTGTGTCCCTCTTACTGCCTGCCTGCCTGCCTGACGGTCTGTCTGTCTGTGTCTGTCTATGTCTGACGTACATACGTTTTCTGCGTAGACGCGTAGAGGATGGGCCCCGGCCTCGCAAAGTGTTTGGGGTCGGGTGCGCCGTTCTCTGCAGGGGATGCTCCTCCTCCTTACGAGGTAAATGCGTCGCGTTTTCCATACTAAAAAGGCGCGTTTCGAAAACGTGACCGGCGGCTGAGTGGGGCGAGAGGGGGCTGGGGCCACCGTAAAATAGCGCGCGCACTCGGTGCTCCTGCAGACTGATTCCGGGAGACGTTTTCGTCGCTCTGTCTCTCTCGCACCTGTAGGGGACGCCCCATGAGTGCGAGGAAGACGATGTAAACGCCTCTCGGAATGAGTCTGCTGACCGCGGTGCCGTGCGACGTCCCCCCTTCCTCGCCCCGGTGCCACGCGGCCACGCCCACGGGATTTATTAAAACGGGCAGTCCACGGCATGAAAATAAAAAAGAGCATGTCGGGGAAACAGTTTATATAAACAAAATAAAAATTAGGTGTAAAAAAAAAGGGAATCGCTCGTACGTTATTTGTTTTTGCACACATGTCTAACGTTGGAACGCAGCAGCGCACACGGCAGAGGCATGGCATGGCGTGGCGGAGGTGTGGGGTGGTACACTGGTACATGGCCAGATTGTACCCGCCCCTCCCCCCCCCCACCCCCTTCACTCGTGTGTGACAAAGATGAAGTGCCCAACACGCCGGCGGGCCTGTCTGTCCATGCACCGCATGTCGCGTAACCCACCGCAACGAGCGTCTGTGGCGTTGCGCGTGTGTAAGTTTCGTGTGTGTGTGTGTGTGTGTGTGTGTGTGTGTCGCGATCCAGGCACGCGCGTGACGCGGCTCGCGGCGGTCCCGAGTGCAAATTGCTATTTGCAAGGGTCGGGCCATGCGAGCGAGGGCCCAGGGCCTAGAGCGTAGGGCCGCCTAGGGCGAATTGGCTCGTTTCCAGGCGACACCGGCCAGGCTGGCCCGTACCAGGCCGGCCCCGGTGGAACAGAGATTGGTTCGAGGCGGCAGCATCGCTATGCGGGACAGGGCGGTATGGCGCACAGTGGGCCAGAAGACCGGTGGAGGTGGCCAAAATCTCGGACGCGTTTTGAGCTCCAGAGTCGCTAAATGGGACTCGAACCGAACGTGTGACCCCACCAATGGATTCCTCGTCCGAAGAGCAATCCATTGGTGGGGTCTCACGTTCCGTTCGAGTCCCATTTAGTGACTCTGGAGCTCAAAACGCGTCCGAGATTTTGGCCGCCTCCGCCGGTCTTCTGGCACACTGTGTGGCAGGGTGGCGGGGCGCCGATGGGGCAGTCGCACATTGGCGGAGGCATCGCCACATCGAGTGGCGCCAAGTTTGACGGCATCCTGCTGCGTCCCCGACAGTCTCCCACAGTCTCGGACCGCTTGGCTGGTACTTAGCAAGTAGTTGGGGCGTCCCCCCCCGTCCCCCCCACCCCCTTTCCGCCATCGCCGTGTTCAAAGTCAAAGTTGGCCAAAGTCGGTTATTAGCTCGAGCTAATTGCCGAGGAAGGTGCTGCTGTGATGTTGCATATCCGAGGCGCTCCGTCTCTCTCGCACGCACGCACCCCTACGGCACGCCTCAGGAGTGCGATAGAGACAGAGCGCTGCTCGTCGGAAGCAGCCGTACCGGCCGCTAGCTCCTGGACCTGCACCCTGGCGGCCTGGCCAAAGCAGGTGGAATGCTGAGACACTCGCAGCCTTAAGCTCGCCTGGTGTAACCGGAGCTCTGCGGATTACCTGGTCTACGGCGGGGCGGGGCGGGGCGGGGCGGGGCGGGGCGGGGCGGGGCGGGGCGGGGCGGGGCGTCGCGGCCACGAAGACACATGGCCCGTCGTCCCCTGCCCCCCGGGGGGCCGAGTGCGGCGCCGCGCGTTGCCGTGCCGCGTGCCGCGCTGATCCTGGGGGACGCGGAGAGGGCCGCCGAGCAGGACGGCCGGCCCCTTGTTAACGGCGTGCCCACGGCGTGGCGCTGCATGACGGTCCGTCGGCCCGTCGCGTGTTTTGTCTCCTTAATGGCTGCTCGTTAGTCGTTAGGATGAGCCTCGTCCTCAGCCGTCTGGAGGCCGCCACCCCCGCCGTCCTCGCCGTCCCTGCAGTCCTCGCCGTCCTCGCCATCCCCGCCGTCCTCGCCGTCCGATCCGCGTCGATCCTCGCGCTGTCATGACCCTTCCCGAGTCGCTTTCGGGGAAGCTTTTCCCGGAACGGACAACTTTCGACCTCGGCGTCGATAATATCTCGGCCGCCGGGAGCGGGAAAAGTGAGAAAAGGTCAGTTGATAACCTCGGGCGGGGCGAGGCGGGGCGGGGCGAGGCGGGGCGGGGCGGGGCGGGGCGAGGCGGGGCGAGGCGGGGCTGGGCGTGCTTGCTGGTCGCGGCGTCGGCCTTCCGTGCTCCCCCGACCGACCAACTCGGGGGAAGTAATGAGAAAAGCAAGGCGACCCTTTTTTGATCCCGAAAAGTTGGCCGCAGCGGCCTCGGTCCACTGGAGCGCCAGCGCGAGCTGCGCGAGCCGAGCGCTGCCTTGTCGGATCTCATTAGGGAGGCTGGACGGGGACGCTGGCCTGCCCCGCGGCCTGGCGGACGGCCTGCTTGCCCTGATTGGTGGCATTGGCCGCTGTGGCCAGCGCCGTGGCCGTCGTGGAGGCGTGGAGGCTGTGGCCGTCGTGGAGGCTGTGGCCGTCGAGGAGGCCGTAGCCGTCGTGGAGGCCGTGGCCGTCGTGGAGGCCGTGGCCGTCGTGGAGGCCGTGGCCGTCGTGGAGGCTGTGGCCGTCGTGGAGGCCGTGGCCTTCGTAGAGGCCGTGGTGGAGGCCATGGCCGTCGTGGAGGCCGTGGCCTTCGTAGAGGCCGTGGTGGAAGCCATGGCCGTCGTGGAGGTCGTCGCCGTTGTGTTGCCCGTCGCCGTCCCGGTGGAGTCTTTTCCCGAAGCGTGAGGAATGCCCGCGAGGCTGGAGTGGCACTGGAGTGGCACTGGAACACTCGAACCCGCAGGCGTTGCGCCACGCTGCCACGGCCAACTTTCCTCCGCGCCAGGGGCCCGGCAGAAAAAGAGAAGGAAGCAAAAGCGAAAACTTGTCAAGTTGGCAACTCTGCGCGCGCAAATTGTGTTCCACTTTATTGTGGCGGGTCGCACCCCGGCCCAGGGCTCGGCCCAGGGTGTGCCGTACCGGCCGTACCGGCCCGGCCAGGCCCCTTTGATGTGGTGGCGGGGCGCGGAGGCGCGGCGCGGCATCGCCTTGTTTGCAGGCTGTCTTGGCAGTGCAAACAGGGATGGGGGCGATGACATGCGACCCCCGCTGGGGCCGCTGGGGCCGGTGGGGCCCAGGCTCGCGCGGAGCTTCGTTTTATTGCGGGTTCGGCTCGGCCGGTCGGACGGCCCGTCGTGTTCCGCCCCTGCCTTTGTTTTTCCAGTGGGGTGGGTGGAGGTGGGGCGGCAGTGTAGGGCAGTGACGCGTGGAATGCGCGCCGAGCGGCGGCGGTCGGTCCATCGCGGTGGTGCGGGGCATGTCGGCGCCGCGGAGGCTGCGCCGCTGTAGACGGATTCCGAGAGTCGTTTTCGTCGCTCTGTCCCTCTCGCACCTGCACGGGACGCGCCATGAGCGCGAGAAAGACAGAGCGACGGAAACGACTCTCGGAATCGGTCTGCTGGCGCCGCTACGCCGCAACCCCGCCGCCACACAGCGGTGCCCAGCACCAGCTCGCCCCGTCGCTCTGTCTCTCTCGCACTCACGGGGCGGTCCGTTGCGGCGCGAGAGGGACGCGGCCACGGCGGCGCGCCGAGCTTAGATAATTAATCGAAGCGGCAAGTTTATAAGGGAAGCAAAGCAGGCCAGCCCTCCGGAGAAATCACAGTGGCGGCGAGGCAGGCTGCGCTCCGGGTTGGGTCTGTCTGCGAGTCTTGTTGTTGCTGCAGCCTGATTTCGAGCGTCGTTTCGGTCGCTCTGTCTCTCTCTCTCACCTCGACAGGACGCCCCACGATTGCGAGAGAGACAGAGCGACGAAAACGACTCTCGGAATCAGTCTGCAGGCGCTGCGGCGTCCCCCGCGGCAATGGCTGCTGGGGAGTGAAAAGCAGCGGAAAAGCGCGCCTTGTGTTTCCCGCGCTTTTCCGCGCTCTTTTTGTGCTTTTCGCCTCGCCTCCTCGCACTCGCGCGCTCGCGGCTGCTTTTGCAAATTGTTATTCCTCTCCTCTTGCCTCTTTGAGGACCACGATGTCAGGCTGGCTGGCGGGCTGGCTGGCTGGCACACAGCCTTGATGATGGAGACGCGTGTAAAGCGCGCATGTTGACGCTGGCTCGCCGCCCCACCATGCACGCCCCCCATCATGCCCCGTGCCGTGGCGTGCCGTGCCGTGCGCCCCGTGTGGTGCGGAAACTTTGCTCGCGGATTCGGCGGCGCGGCGTGGCGTGGCGTTCCTCGCAGGTCTAACGAGCTGGTGGATCGCGTGTTGCTTTTTCCACGCCGTGTCATGCGCAGGGGAGCTTGGCTGCCTGGCTGGCTGCCGTCTGATTCCGAGCACTGCTTTCGTCGCTCTGTCTCTCTCGCACTCATGGGGCGGTCCGTAGGGGTGCGAGAGAGACAGAGCGGCGAAAGCAGTGTTCGGAATCAGACGGCTGCCGAGCGGGCTGATGCCGAACAGCGCTCTGTCTCTCTCGCACCCCGAAGGGACGCCCCGCGAGTGCGGGAGGGACAGGAGCGTCGGCAGCACGTTTCGGACGCAGCCGCCTGGTGCGCCTTTGAGTCTGACGCCGCGCGCGCTCTCCGCTCCCCTTCAAGCTGGCCGTCACACAGTGGGCTAGAAGCCAGTGGAGGTGGCCAAAACTCTGGACTCGTTTTGAGCTCCAGAGTCGCTAAGCAGGACTCGAACCGAACGTGTGACCCCACCAATGGATTGCTCTCCGAACGAGAAATGCCCCCAAGTTTCAAGGGTTTTGTTCTTTGACCTTGTTTCAGGCACTTGGTGAAAATCACGTGCTGTTATGCAATGTCAAAACTGCTCTGCTCCGCTTATTTCCGGAGCTCAACAACCGAAATTTGAATAACAGTGGTGTCGGCTGGAAATAATTTAAAGTTATTCCGCCCGCGCTTGTCATTGTCGAGGTGTCGGGGTATGATGCGGGGCGTGATGTGAGGTGTGATGCAGATGCAGAGCCTGATGCGGGGCGTGATGCGGGGCGTGATGCGGGGTGTGATGCGAGGCGTGATGTGAGGCGTGATGCTGAGCGTGATGCGAGGCGTGATGCTGAGCGTGATGCGGGGCGTGATGCGGGGCGTGATGCGGGGCGTGATTCTGAGCGTGATGCGGGGCGTGATGCAGAGCGTGATGCAGAGCGTGATGCGGGGCGTGATGCGGGGCGTGATGCGGGGCGTGATTCTGAGCGTGATGCAGAGCGTGATGCAGGGCGTGATGCGGCGTGATGCGGGCGTGATGCGGGGCGTGATCGAGCGTGATTCTGAGCGTGATGCAGAGCGTGACGGCTGACAGGGCGTGATGCGGCGTGACAGCGGTGGGCGGATCCTGGCGGCGTGCATCGATTTCAGCTCCATTGCGGCCTGACGGCCCTGACGGCTCCACAGCGGGTGGGGGACCCACTGGGGGTGCATGATGTGCATGCGGGCCTGCCGGCTGACTCCGAACAGTCGTTTGGTCGCGCTGTCCCCGTCGCCCCCACGGCGTTGCGGCGGTGTGCGCGAGAGACAGAGAACGATTCTTTGGAACGGCCAGACGAGCTCGCCTGGCCGAGTGGCAGCCGGGGCATGTCTAGCGGCAGCATGCTCTGCATTTGGTGGCCGTGCCGTGCCGTGCCGTGCCGTGCCGTGCCGTGCCGTGCGGCTGGCGGTGGTGGGACCTCTCCCGGCGGCCCAGGGGTGGGAGTCTCTGTGGCTGGCCGCACCCCGCCACGAAAGCATGCGGGAATTTCTAGTCTATTCTTCATTTCAAGCGTGACGTCATCAAGCGTAACTGTATATGCTTGACTCAAGTTGCGTTTTAGTGTTACCAGTGAGTGAGTGTATTGACCAGCCGTTGGCCCGGATCCGGCGCGTTCATCGTGGTGCTCTTGGCCGTCACGGTGGTGGCCGACGAGGCGCGGCGGCGGCGCCGGGCGGTGTGTATCGGCGGCCTTGTCTGTGCGCGCCACGGGGTGCGCTTCGGCACGCCGGTCAACTTGGTGGACTTGGTGGTGGCGGCGATGCGGCGACGACCCAGTCTTGGCGTGCCAGCGGGGGCAGCAGGGCCAGCAGGGCTGAGGGAGGGGGCGCGCCCGGGCGGCGGTCGGATGCATATTTATCGTGGTGACGGGGTGGCGCGGGGAGGCAGGGCGCGCTTTGATGTCGCCTGTCACGTGCCAACCCCCCTCCCCTCCCCCTCCCCCTTCCTCCGGGCCGACACCGTGCAGCCCAATATCTGGGCCTTCCTCACGCCCTGCGCGCCCCGGTCGCCAGTTTATTGCGGACCGCAAACAAAAAAGGAGGAGGGCCCTCTCTCTCTCTCTGTCTCTGTCACTCGCGGGGCGCATGCCGTCGGGGTGCGAGAGGGACAGCGGCTGCGTTCCGTGTTCCAGTGCGTCAGGCTGGCTGCGTCACTACTGCCACGGCTCGCTGGGCGGCCGGAGGCAGAGCGAGCCTCTCGGGGCGGGAAAAGGGAAAAAGGGAGGCCTAAAAAACAGACAAACACGCCGCGTGGCGGAGGTGGAAAAGGGGCAGTGGTCGCGTCAATTCCTGTACCGGAAAAACAAAAACAAAAAGGCAGCGAGAACAACAAAAGGTTACACGTGTATTTATCACGGCAAGTCCTTTCCCGCTTCCGTGCCGCACTTTTTCCGCTCCCCCCCCTCTCTCTCTCTCGTTTGAAAAATGGCGGGGTGGAGCGTTGCAGTGCAGCAGCGGCCTAGGGGCTCCTGAGCCGGCAGAGGCAGCAGCCTGGGGCGTTGCTGGCGTTGCTGGCGTTGCTGGCGTTGCTGGCGTTGCTGGCGTTGCTGGCGTTGCTGGCGTTGCTGGCGTTGCTGGCGTTGGGCGTTGCTGGCGTTGCTGCGTTGTGGCGTTGCTGGCGTTGCTGGCGTTGCTGGCGTTGCGGCGATGCGTGAAGAGTGGCGCTGTCCGAGTTGGCCGTGGGCTGCCGTTGGCGCCATTGCCCGGCCGCGCGGTATCGACAGGGCAGGATCGAAAGGGCCCAGCTTCGCTTCGCAGCTTCGAAAGCCTCGCAAACACGAGGGGCGTGGGTTCGACTCCCGCGGCCGGCCGGGCTCTTTCCTGGATAGCCTGGCCGTCTGCTTGTTGACCAACTTGGGCTCCGCTGGGGCCCTCGCAGCCCCTCGGAGCCGCACAGTGGGCCAGAAGACCGGTGGAGGCGGCCAAAACTCTTGACGCGTTTTGAGCTCCAGAGTCGCTAAACAGGCCTCGAACCGAACGTGTGACCCCACCAATGGATTGCTCTCTGAACGAGGAATCCATTGGTGGGGTCACACGTCCGGTTCGAGGCCTGTTAAGCGACTCTGGAGCTCAAAACGCGTCTAGAGTTTTGGCCGCCTCCGCCGGTCTTCTGGCCCACTGTGAGCCGCCAGCCTTCCAGGCGCCGCGGGCGGAACCAAGGGCGGAACGGAACGCAGACGGCCTCGGCGGACTGGTGGGGCTCATCCCGAGCGGCGGCGCCGGCCCCGCCACCAACTTTGCGTTGTTGTTGTTGATGGTGTTGTTGTTGTTGCGCGGAGGGAATTAGTGTGGATTAATGCCGACTGGCTCACGGACTGCTTGGAGGCGGCGTGGCGGAGTGCGTTGCGGCGTTGCGCGAACCGCGGCCAGACTGTGACGACGGGGACCTCCACGTCCTTGGGGACCGCCTCGTCCTCCAGAGCGCTCCTCTCTGACGGCGAGGTTGGGTGGAGGGGGAGGTGGAGGCCCCCGTCCTGGCGAACAAGCACGCCGACGAGGCCCTGCGTCGTGCCAGGTCTCTGACGGCGCCGACACCGACGCTGACAAACTGCTGTTGACTACCGGGGCCAGACTGTCGGAGGCCTTGGGCCCGGCACCGCGATGGAAACAGATGAGGAACGGCGCCGAGCCTGGCAGGCGGGCAGACAAGCAGGCAGCCACGCAGGCAGACAGACAGGCAGGCAGACAGCCACGCAGGCAGGCAGGGCCCCGGAAATGAAATGACCTTAATTGGCACTGTCGCACGCCTTATCGAAGCGAGGAACTTTACCGCACTTTGGCCGGGGGGTAAGTTGATAATGAAATTCCCACGGTCCTTGTTAGCAGTGAGCTCGTTCGCCCCTCGCGCGCGCCCGCGTGGATTTCTTGGTCGGGGAAACGGGCGCGCCCTGTAGACCGATTCGGTCTGTCTCTCTCGCACCGGTACGGAGCGCCCCATGAGTGCGAGGGAGAGGGAGAGACCTGCCTCTCGGAATCAGTCTGGCTCTTTATGGACGCGGCCGGCCGTCTCGCGGTCGTGATCGCGGGCCTCGAGAACGAGACCCACTTCACTTGGGGGCCGCTTTTTTGCGTGTTTTTGCTCCGGTGCGCTCGGCGCGCGGCTTGGTTTGTGGGCGCCCCGCCCCGCCGCGCCCCTTTAGCAGTGTGGCCGTGCGGAAGGCGAGCCTGACTCGCCGCGGCAAGTTGAGCCGGACGGCCGGCCGTGACCGCGCCGTCCACGTCGACCAAAACAAACTTGGGACTGCTGCTGCCTGCTGCGCTTTTTGGGGATTTGGTCGGGGCCTTTCTGGCAGGCACACTGGCGGTGACTGGATGGCCGCCCTAGCAGCTGTCGTGTACTCGTCGGGTCAGGGAGATGTCGCTGGGTTCTGACTGGATACTGGTTTGGAGTGTGGAATA
Organism: Thrips palmi; assembly: GCF_012932325.1. Taxonomy (NCBI): domain Eukaryota; kingdom Metazoa; phylum Arthropoda; class Insecta; order Thysanoptera; family Thripidae; genus Thrips; species Thrips palmi. The sequence continues at coordinate 10,416,998 of NW_023144625.1, read as the reverse complement.
ACTTAGACTTGGTGGTGCTCCATTGACGGTATATTCTAGACTGAATCTCTGATACAACCTTCGTACAAGACTCATAACCAACTGACAAGACAAGGTATACACGATTCTACATAACCTGAGACAGTGCCTTCTAGGAGGCCGTGACCTGACGTCACGCAGACACCATATCCTCCCCTTGCTTACTTTTTGTTCAAAAACAGTACACAACTACATTTGCAACTTGGAGTAATGATGTTAACAATAACTGACACAAACTTGGTACAGAGGTAACGCAACTACACTGGATGACAAGCATTAGGTGACTACACACGGAGGACTTGGAACCTCGGTTATACAAGACGATACAGCAATGATAATTAATGACAACAAGCAAACAAAATACAATATCAAAACTGAAGTACAGACAACAGGAATGTCGTCAGAGTTTACCAATACTTGACTTAATTCTAACGGTACTAGGACATACTGATTTACAGAATTGAAACAAGATAACAAAACTCACACTTACAAGTTTCAGAGAATTGACTTAATTAACCATTAACAAATGCTGAACGACTACGTTACTCTTCTCACCCTTCTCACACCACAAAAGAGAAAAAACTTCCAGGAATAACAATGTAACAAGATAGGGTGGGTTGGATGTGAAACACGACACTACATGACTGACAAACTAGAGATATGGAGACACCACTTTTTGTTTTATTTTATATAAACTTTGGAATGCACTTTAACAGACAAAAACCAATTTAGTTTAATAACTTAAGGTAATATCACAGACGGTGTAACTATAACTAACCCTAAGATAAGTGCTACACAAAAACACACAAAAAAAACCTACAGAAGTTAGGAGAAAAAAACTGACTTTAACCAGAACTAGATTGTGACGCAAGTTGGCGAATGTTGAATTAAACAATGAAAACACTCATACATGGAAACAAAGCTGACGCTTGATACCCAACACAGAAGACGTTGGAGGGTTGCCCGAAGGCCTTAGCAATTGAATGAACCGACCACACAAAACTTCTAAGCAATCATCATATGGAGGTGAATGATCACTGAACTAAAGACTTGACATCACAATACTAAAATGACATTTAAAATTGTTACCAATGATTTACATTAGACACACCACACTTGTATACTGACAAACAGTGGGTTTTTGAAAGGCAATGACCTCTCTTTACTCAAAGGTAATGACTGACTTTAAAATTAACAGAACGACCAAGACATGCTGCTGTTGGCAGACGAACTTAAAATTAAAACAAATTACTGACAGTACTGCAGACAGACACAACAGGCGTAGACTTAGCCATAGTTGTAAAGACAAGGCGTTAACATTAGCCTCTACCGGTAGAAACAAAGGCGTTGACATTGCCTTACCAAGACTTGGATTAACATTGTACTGTGGCACCACGACCAGAGCGAAGGCGTCCCTTGCTCAGACACAAGCTGGGCTTGACAACATTCAATGACTGAATGAATTAATTGACTGATTACCATGGATTTGACAGACTAGCTAGCTTAGCTTGCTTCGGGGCGGGCCCTCCCCTCAGCTCACTATTTAAATTAATTGCGCATTAACAAAACTGAGTTTTAACTGAATAAGAACATTTACAGCCAGAGGTACAAGACATGGCGGACATAACACAGAAACAGACCACACGGTTGATCAGACCGGGGTGGGGATAAGACACAGAACTTGTGCTATCACAGACAATTTACTTTCTAGAATAAAACAGATACTGTAGCTATAACTGAGAGAAGCTACTTAACACACGTACTAGAGACACACACCGATGACAGCTGACTGAACGGGATAGATGGTGACTTCTTGTCCTAACCTCTTCGAACACGTGGTATGACACACACGGTACAACTTGACATGAGGCAGGAGCCATCTTCCACGACGATTCCGCTTCAAGAGGGAAAGTAGATCCAAACCGATTGGTACCGGGAATCCATGCAGCTTGACATGATGCTTGAATGATGACATCTTCTCCCCTTCCTCGCCGCAAAGAATTCGAAGATGAACTCGCCGACTGCTGATCCATCTTGCTGATCCTCGTCGCCAATATCGTGTTTGGTATCTCATCCTTGTAGCCAATATCGTGTTTGGTATCTCATCCTTGTAGCCAATGTCGTGTACTCGTCGGGTCAGGGAGATGTCGCTGGGTTCTGACTGGATACTGGTTTGGAGTGTGGAATAACTTAGACTTGGTGGTGCTCCATTGACGGTATATTCTAGACTGAATCTCTGATACAACCTTCGTACAAGACTCATAACCAACTGACAAGACAAGGTATACACGATTCTACATAACCTGAGACAGTGCCTTCTAGAAGGCCGTGACCTGACGTCACACAGACACCATAGCAGCCTGCCCTGACTGGCTGCCCTGGCTGGCCGCCCTAGCAGCCTGCCCTGACTGGCTGCCCTGGCTGGCCGCCCTAGCAGCCTGCCTTGACTGGCTGGCCGCCCTAGCAGCCTGCCCTGACTGGCTGCCCTGGCTGGCCGCCCTAGCAGCCTGCCCTGACTGGCTGCCCTGGCTGGCCGCCCTAGCAGCCTGCCTTGACTGGCTGCCCTGGCTGGCCGCCCTAGCAGCCTGCCCTGACTGGCTGCCCTGGCTGGCCGCCCTAGCAGCCTGCCCTGACTGGCTGCCCTGGCTGGCCGCCCTAGCAGCCTGCCCTGACTGGCTGCCCTGGCTGGCCGCCCTAGCAGCCTGCCCTGACTGGCTGCCCTGGCTGGCCGCCCTAGCAGCCTGCCTTGACTGGCTGCCCTGGCTGGCCGCCCTAGCAGCCTGCCCTGACTGGCTGCCCTGGCTGGCCGCCCTAGCAGCCTGCCCTGACTGGCTGCCCTGGCTGGCCGCCCTAGCAGCCTGCCCTGACTGGCTGCCCTGGCTGGCCGCCCTAGCAGCCTGCCTTGACTGGCTGCCCTGGCTGGCCGCCCTAGCAGCCTGCCTTGACTGGCTGCCCTGGCTGGCCGCCCTAGCAGCCTGCCCTGACGGGCTGCCCTGGCTGGCCGCCCTAGCAGCCTGCCCTGACTGGCTGCCCCGGGGGGCCCCCCTAGCAGCCTGCCCTGACTGGCTGCCCCCCGTACAGAAAAATGCAGTTCGCTTTTAGTTCGCTATCAGTTCGCTTTTAGTTCGCTTAAATTACCCGTGGATTAGTTCGCTTGGAGTTCGCTTCGTCGGGGGATTGGTTCGCTCAGAGTTTAAAAACGACCAAAACCGAACCGGAAGCGAACTAGTTCGCGAGGGGATCGGTTCGCTTTCGGTCCGCTTGTGAACTGGTAAGCGAACATTTTCGCTTCGACGGCGAGCCAAAAAAGAAAGGGCCGACCCCCCTGTAATGTATGCTTTTGCGTGCCTCGATGCTGGCTGCCGGTGGTAGTCGACCCTTTGGTCTTCTGTGATGTGGACCCCTTTGGGCTCCTCGTATCGACGACGCTAACCACTGCGCTAACCTGAAACATGAGGGCAGGGCCCGCGGGCGAGCCTCTTCACTGGCTCCGCGCAGCTCGGCGCGCGGCACTCCGGTCCATCTCTGTGTGCTCTCTGGAGGGCGCATTTATCAAGATAGAAAGATGGGGTTTTTCGATGTCTCTATTGGATTTTACGAAAAATCTGCGAGACGTTTGAGCACTGCACAAAACACCAAAGAAATCGATGTCCCCTTGGAAGCGCTTTTAAAACGTTAATAAAACTGCAGATGAGGAATTAAACAAGTGCGCGTCATTGAGAGCGATGTGTTAGGAGGATTTTACTCCTCACATTGACGCTTTATGCATTTGGCACGAGACGGTACATAACTGTTACATCGCATTTCTTCTGTTATTTCGCACAAGAAATTAAAATTATTGAAACATTATACTACCAGTAAAAAGCTTCGCGAAAAACTTTAAGCAAAAAATTGTAATTTTCAGATTTGTTCCTCCGGGAGACTTGAAGTTGAAGATCTTTGCCCCCTTAATACTTAACTTGCAATCCCCTTGACGTTTTAAATTGAACCCGACGTCCAAAAGGGAAATGCCGACTTTATTAGGGGCAAACACAATAGGGCGGGGGGTCCCCCCCCCCCCCCCCCGTTGCTTGTCAGAGGACTAGTACGTTTTCGGTTCGCTGCAGAGTGAAATAGTACGCTGTTGGTTCGCTGCAGAGCGAACTAGTGTGCTAAGGGTTCGTACAGGAGGGGATTGGTTTGTAGGGGGGTTGCGTCGGGGCTCCTTAGCGAACCCTTACGAAATAGTTCGCACTGCCGCGCACCGGATGCCTACTAGTCCTCCGGCACACGAACCTTTAGCGCACAGTCCCCCGAAGCGAACTATAAGCAACCAAACCCTCCTTGAGTTCGCTCACTAAAAGCGAACCAGTTCCCCCCTTCCGAACTAAAAACGAACCAAACCATAGGGGAGCGAACTAAAACGAACTGAAAACGAACTAAAGCGAACTATATTTTTTCTGTCGGGCCCGGCGGCCGCCCTAGCAGCCTGCCTTTACTGGCTGCCCTGGGTGGCCGCCCTAGCAGCCTGCCCTGACTGGCTGCCCTGGCTGGCCGCCCTAGCAGCCTGCCTTGACTGGCTGCCCTGGCTGGGCCCCCCTAGCAGCCTGCCTTGACTGGCGCCCTGGCTGGCCGCCCTAGCTGCCTGCCCCCGCTGGCTGCCCTGGGTGGCCGCCCTAGCAGCCTGCCCTGACTGGCTGCCCTGGCTGGCCGCCCCAGCCGGCTCCTTTCATGTAGCACTCAGTCGCTCTCGTTGCTGCGCGTTGCTGCTGGACCTATGTGTGGGCCGGCCAGCTGCCGGCGGGTAGCAGCAGCGCAGCAGCAGTGTAGCAGCAGGCGGCGGTCCGTTTGAAACGCGTCGTCGTGTTTCTCGTTTCTCTCTTCCCTCCGCTCCCGCTTGTTTGCCTTTTTATCATGCTAATTGAAGCTCTCTGCCGCGCGCTCTCTCTCGCTCTGTCTCGCCCCATCTCTCTCCGCCTCGCTCCGTCGCCCCTGATGCGTCACGGCACCTGCCGCCACCTGCGCCTCCGCCCTGCCCTGCCCCTCTCCTCGGGAAGGGCTCGGCCCAGCCGCCCGATACCGTCGCTCTGTCTCTCTCGCACTCATGGGGCGGCCCGTAGGGGTGCGAGAGAGACAGAGCGACGATCCTTCGGCATGAGGCCCAAGCCCAGGCCAGCAGCGCACGGCGGCGCACGGCCCCCAAAGCGGAAATCGAAGGGCTGCAAGAAGAAGGGTAATGAGAAAGCAGAAGGCAGTCCCCTCTTACTTCGCCTCGTTCCCCTTTTTGCCGTCGCCCGGGAAACTAGCCTTCACGCACCCCGTCCACCCCCCCCCCCCCCCCCCCCAACCCACGACGACGGAGGCCCCCCTCCCCCCCCCGACAGTTCTTTACTGGGCCTCGCTCGGAATTTGATCCATTGGCCGCACCTTTCGGGCCTTTTAGCTAATGGCCATTTAAGGACCCAGGCCAGGGCCCTTCCTCGCCGATTTAACCCTGTCGAAGGCCCAAGCCTTTCCCGCAGCGAAGTGAAGCGGCCTCGCTCTGATTTCGCTCTCATTTTTCTTCTCTCTCGACAAGTTGCTGTCGCCACGCAGACCCCCCCCCCCCCTTCCCCCTTGTGCTCAATCGCGCGCGACTCGGGCCGGGAAACAAAAGAGTCGTCATGGGGTTCGAATCCCCTTCTCATCGACCGCTCGTTTTCGCTTTGTTTACTCGCTGCCACCGTGTCAGCGTGGCGCGGGCAGTTCTGGCACGGCCGAGAGGCCGGCGGACTGATTCCGAGAGTCGTTTTCGTCGCTCTGTCTCTCTCGCGCATTCATACGGCGTCCCGTGTTGGTTCGAGAGAGGCAGAGAGGCGACGAAAACGACTCTCGGAATCAGTCCAGCTCGAGACAGCGCGCAGCGGGCTGACACCGAGTACTGCTTTCGTCGCTCTGTCTCTCTCGCGCTCCACGGGATGCCCTCTGTCAGTGCGAGAGAGACAGCGACGGAAGCGCCCGCGCGGAGTCAGCCTACCGCACAGTGTGCCGGCCCGCGGCGCGCGGCTGTCGAGCGCGCTGCCTAGGGCGCTCTCGCCCAGGGCGGAGATTCGTGGCTGCCCCTCTCGCACCTACACGGTGAAAACCCTGCGAAATATTTCGAGCCAATGCCAAGGTACATACCAGTGTATGACGAAGAATGAGATCGTAAGTTCTGAAATGTTTTCTTCGACGTACGATCAAAATACTTTGTTATCAGCCAATTGCAAGCAACGTGCACTTAAGAAGCCTCAAATAGTTAGTGAGGTTCTCAGAGTGCACACTGGTAAAACTAAAGCGTAACTCTGTGCTTGAGTCAAGCATAAAGTTACGCTTGAAGAAGTTACGCTTGAAATCAAGCATACTCTGGAAATTCCCCCATGCATTTAGATAGGGGAAATCTTGGCGGATGAGCCTGTCACGCTTGATTTCAAGCGTGAACTGAATTACGCTTGAAAACAGAGGGTAACACTACGCTTTAGTTTTACCAGTGTAGTGTGCGCGAGAGAGGCAGGGCGACGTCCGGGATCGCTCTGCAGTGCCGCGGCGCCGCGGAACACGGTGCCGCTCTTCATCCAGTGCGGGTTTATTGATAAAAGTTGCCGCGCCGCGCCTCGCCGCGCCTCGATGCCCATAGGCAGGCCGTAGGCAGGCCGCGTCTCAAGTTTGTCCCTTCGGCCGGAGCCGGCCTCGGTCTCGCCCGGCCACTGCGCCCAGCGCCGCCGCCCCGCGCCCCATTGTCCCCAGAGGGTTATTTTATTATTTCACAATGTCCCAACAGCGCGCGCGCGTGTGTGTTTGTGTGTGTAAGAGAGAGAGAGAGAGAGAGCGAGAGCGAGAGAGAGAGAGAGCGAGAGAGAGAGAGAGAGAGAGAGAGAGAGAGCGAGAGAGAGCGAGAGAGAGAGAGAGAGAGCGAGAGAGAGCGAGAGTGGCGCCGTGTCCGGACGACTAAACAGGAAAGAGTCAAAGTCGCGTGTGGGCGGGGCGGCGGCGCGCGGCGAAGGACGCGAGGACGAAATTGTTTGAAGGTCTCTGCCGGAGTTGGGTCGGCCGCTGCTTGGCCGTGCTGGCTTGCAGTACAGCAGCGGACCTTCCTCCGTCGCATCCCATTCTTTCTCTCCGCCGCCGTTTTTTGTTTGGCCCCACTTCCGCCACGGGGCCGCGCTGGCGTGCGGCCGCCGCAGCCGAGAGTCGTCTCCGTCGCTCTCTCTCTCTCTCTCTCTCTCTCTCTCTCTCTCTCTCTCTCTCTCTCTCTCTCTCTCTCTCTCTCTCTCTCTCTCTCTCTCTCTCTCTCTCTCTCTCTCTCTCTCTCTCACATGTACGGCACGCCACATGCGGCGTGCGAGAGAGAGAGAGCGACGAGCGGCCTTCCTTCCTCTTGTTCCCTCCCTCCTCGTCAAGCTTCACGCCGTGCTTCGCCGTCCCTGACGCTTTTGCTTCAGCCCGCCCGAACCGGAATCAGTGCGCGCCGTCTTCGTCGCACTCGTGTGGCGTCTCGTGAGGGAGCGAGAGAGACGCCGCGTGGAGGGACGACGGACGACGGCCTACAGGGTTCTGCCCGTTGGTCCGTCGGAGGCCCACGCGTGACTTTGCCTCCGCCGGTGGGGTGATCTGATTATCTGGACTCCTGCTCTGCCCCCTCTTTTTCCTCCTCCGCCCGACAGCAGGACGAGGTAATGGAAGAACAAGGGGACGGCCGTCCCTTTCTCTGTCGCACTCACGCGGCGGCCCGCCGGGGTGCGAGAGAGACGGAGCGACGAAACGGACCAAACGGCCGGAGTCCTGACGGATTGATTCTGCAGCAGACTGATTCCGAGAGTCGTCTTCGTCGCTACCTGTCTCGCCCGCACCCGTGAGGCGTCCGCGCTGGAGGCGCGAGAGAGACAGAGCGACGAGAACGACTCTCGGAATGGGCCTGCAGTGTCGCGAGAGTCCCGGACAGACGTCTGGGGGCGCCCTTTCGCCTCCCCGTTTCCGGAACCGGAAGCCGAGTTGAATTCGCCAGCGTCTCCTCGTCCGTGACAACAGGCGCGCCCCCCTCTTTGGGGGAAAAGTAAATTGAAATGACGTAATCGTTAGTTGATCGTCCTTTTTTTGTGTTGTTGCCTGTCTCTGTCTCTCTCTACCCTTTTGGTTGTGCTTTTCTTTATCGGCCCGCGGCCGTGTTCGGGTGGGCACAAGTGTCGTGGGCACAGCTATCGCGATGCAGCGCGGGAGTGAGGCACAGCGGGGGCGGGGTGGGGTGTGGCGGGGCGGGGCGGGTGTGGCGGGCGGGGGGGTGTGGCGGGGCGGGGTGTGGCGGGGCGGGACGGGGTGGGGTGGGGCGGGGCGGGGCGGGGCGGGGTGTGGCGGCGCCCCCATGCGGCCGTCCCGCTTGGACAATAGCCCGGGACGAGTTTGCTATCGCTCGCCGCTTATTTATATATTCCCTGCGCCATTGTACGCGCATGTTGTTGTTATTGTTGTTTTACTGCAGTCTGCAAGGACGCTGTAACAACGCCGATATCCAGGCGGCGCAGCAGTCGTGGCAGTCGCGGCGCGAACGGCCGAAGTTGGCCGAGGAATGATACCGATATCATCGAGGCAGCGAGGCACCACACTGATTCCGAGAGGGTCGTCTCTCTCTCTCTGATTCGTGGGGCGTTTCGTACGCGAGGCGCGAGAGAGACAGAGCGACGCGGGGTCAATCGCTCACGGATATGCACGCAGGAGGCAAGGCAGTGTGGCACGACGCTGATTTAAGGACCCTTGCTGATATTTCGTTAACGAGGCAGTACTAGACTGATTCCGAGAGTCGTTTTCGTCGCTCCATCTCTCTCGCACCTATACTAGACGCCCCATGAGTGCGAGCAGAGAGACGAGGGTGACGGAAAGGACTCTCTGAATCATTCTGCTGGAGGGAGGCAAAGAAAACAACAAGAACAAAAGCTGTTGGAAACAAGGTGATTCCTCCGTAGCAGCACTCGTGCGTCCCTGCCGGTGAGAGCGTGCCCAGAGCCCAGACCTTCCGGGTATTTGCTAACCGATATTGCGCGCCAATTTGGAGTCAGTATCGGAATTTTTTTTTATGAATAATTTTTTTATTTGCCTTTTATTTTCCACGCGTGCATGAAGACGTGGCAATATCGGGGGAGGAGGAGGAGAGAGAAAAGGAGGGGAGGGGGGGGGTATGAATTGAAGCGCCTCTAATAACCCCGCCCCACCCTTATTCATGCTCACACTCACACAACCTCTTTCTCTCTTCACACGCACGCGCGCGCGCGCGCGCACACACACACACACACACACACACACGCACGCACGCACGTCACGCAGTATTGCTCCAACCCCAGTCTCCGCCATCAATTATTTCAATCGACCCAATGAATCGCATGGAGCCGATATGCCGTCGTCTGCTAATACTCTTGTTATCACGCCCCCCGTCTCTCCTCGCCCCCCCCCCTTTCCCCCCTCACCGTTCTTTCCCCTTCCGGTCCCCGCCTCCCTCCGTCTCCTCCTCGGTCGCGTCGTTTGGGGAAGATAAGAGGGGTCGCGCATGAACCGCGCCAGATGGATTCTTCCAGGATTTCGGACCATTTTTGCCCCCCGCGCGCCGCCACGGTTGTGAAGACCGGCGCAGGCGGCCAAAACTCTAGACGCGTTTTGAGCTCCAGAGTCGCTAAATGGGACTCGAACCGAACGTGTGACCCCACCAATGGATTCCTCGTTCGGAGAGCAATCGATTGGTGGCGTCGCACGTTCGGTTCGAGTCCCATTTAGCGACTCTGGAGCTCAAAAAGCGCACGGTGAAACCAACGTCTGGGTTTCCGAGGAGCACCCTGGAAAAATGCCCTCTCTTTCCCAGGGTGCGCCTGGGAAAACCCGGACGTTGGTTTTGCCGTGCGTCTACAGTTTTGGCCGCCTCCACCGGTCTTCTGGCAAAGCCACTGTGCGCGTGCGCCGTCGTCGTCGCGGCCTCCGTGACCTCCTTGGGGATGGGCTTCGCTGCTGCAGCGTGCTGCGCGATGCTGCAGCGCGCCGCAGTGGGCCGTGCGACTCGGTGCGACTGGGACTCGTCACACTCCCGACGGCCATCGGCGCCGAGGAAGGGCAAGGTCGCCTCGAAGGTCGCCTCGAAGGTCGCCGTGATGGCGACGGAGACGGCCATGGAGAATGGAGGAGGCGGCGTCGCGGAGCGTCTGCAGACTCATTCCGCGAGATTCGTTTCCGTCGCTCTGTCTCTCTCGCACTCATGGGGCGCCCCCTGCAGGTGCGAGAGAGACAGAACGACGCTCGGAATCCGTCTGCTGGCGTGTCGCGGAACCATGACGACGACGACGGTCGTCCCGGACTCGTTTCTTCGCCGTTCCTCCGCCGCGCTGCGTGCTCACCGGGGAGACGTTTTGCTGCGGCCCGATGCCAACGTCTGCTTTCGTCTCCGAGGGGGTAAACACTTCAAGATCGTGTACGACTCTCGTTTTCTTACGCTGTATTCGGGTGTATTACACTCTCTCTCGGCCCTCACTCCCATTGGCGACCCCCAAAAGTGCGATTACGACACGGCATTCGCGAACAGGGTGCTGGAGAAGAGGGGGCATTGCGCGAATGGTACCGGAACGGGAGTTCAGTGGCACTCTGATATCCTTACCTCCACCGATGCGTCCCCTCTCGTCTCGCCAACGCAAACAAAAACTATAATTAACGCGATCCCGTGCCCTTGTGCGAGAGGGGGAAAGGGCGCCCTTCCCCAACGGCTGCTGGAGCACGGCAGCGGGCAGCCCGGGGGACTTAATGGAAGGAACGGGGGTTCAGTTTTGGGACGGCCTGAGGCCGGCCATGCCACAGTAGCGAAACCCGAAGGGGGGGGGGGGGTCGTTCCCCGGAACCAAGGAAGGGCAAAGAAAGCGTAAATAATTAAACGGGATCCGGAATTCGGTCGCCATTGTCGCGCGAGGGGTCCCTAAAGGGCGCCCCCTCCCCTTCCGCAATCCGCCTCGCCACGCCACGCCACTGGCAGCCAGGGCCTTAATTCAGTGTAATGCGGTGGGTGCTGCATTGTGCAGGCGGCCTGCAGGCCCGGCCGGCCGACAGTGGAGTGGAAGCGGCCGAGCCGGGCCGGGCCGGGGAAGGGACTCGATTCCAGCGGCCAATCAATGGGACATTGCCGCTTGTTTTTACTCGCCCGGCAATGTACTCCGCGGAATGCTGTTTAATTATGCACGAGTGCAGGGCGCACTCACACACACCTACACGCACACACACACACACGCGCTCACACCCAAAGTAAATACACGCGGGGAAGCCACCGCGCCCGCACGCCGTGTGTGTGTGTGTTTGTGTGTGTGAGTGCGTCTGTCTGTGTGTCTGTGTCTGTGGGACCGTTCCCCACGCGTTCCACGTGTTATTGGCCAATCACGGCGCCCCTCTGTTCAAATTTGCCCCAAGGCTGCTCTGCAGCCAAGGCAGCGGCGCGTCTGCGCTCCATCCACTCCGCGTCTTCTTGTGCGCGTCTCATCTCGATTTCCACGTCGTCGTCTTCTTTTCTTTGAACAATTCGGTGCAGACCGAGAGTCGTTTTCGTCGCTCCGCCTCTCTCGCACCTGCACGGGACGCCCCTTTGAGTGCGAGAGAGACAGAGCGACGGAGCGCCAGTATGCGTGTGCGTGCAAGAAACTTTGCCAGGGCGCCAATGGCCAGATGGCTCGGTCTCCGACAAGGTCTCAAGCCAGCAGCGTGCGGTGGTGGCGGCGGCGAAGTCGTGGGCCAGGTCGACGGCGTGCTTATCTCACACTTCCTGGAGCCACCCTCCCTTCCCTCCCCTTCTCCTCCCTCTCCTCCTCTTCCCCTCCCTCTCCTCCCCCTCCCTTCCCTCCCCTTCCCCTCCCTTCCCTCCCCTTCCCCTCCCTCTCCTCCCCTTCCCCTCCCTCTCCTCCCCCTCCCCTCCCTCTCCTCTCCTTCCCCTCCCTCTCCTCCCCTCCCTCCCGCACTTCAATCCACTTGAGCCCTTTTTCTGCCGCGGTCCTGGGTGCGGCGAGCTGCGGGCAGTTGATCCAAAAAAAAAAGGTGAGAGAGAGAGGGAGAGGGGAGAGAAAGAGGAAAAACAGGTGTCGGTAAAACGTTTGGAAGGAATCGCGAGTCACGGTGGGAGGCCGCCGCCGTGGATCCATCTTGCGGATGGAATTGAAAGGCCAGCCGCCTCGCCCCGCCTCGCCCGGGGGAGCGAGAGAGCGAGAGAGGAGGGCGATGTGATGGAATGAATTGGCAGAGCGGGAGGCCCTCGACGGAGCCTCGACGTAGCCACCGAGAGAGATAAATACGAGACGTGTCTCAATTTGCCGGCAGAGTCGGTTATTGCGCCGTTTTCATCGCTCTGTCTCTCTCGCACCCATGCGGGACGCGTCACGGGTGCGAGAGAGACGGCCTGCTGTGCGATGGCCCTCGGGTGGCGGCGTCGTCGAGTGCCAGTGTGTCTCCGAGGGGAGGTAACTAAGGTGTAACGAAGGTATTGAGCTGGGGCGCCGCGCTGCGCTGGGCTGGGCGAGCGCCGAACGCCACCAGGGGCGGGTTCCGAACAGCGCTGTCATCGCGCTGTCTCTCTCGCACCCATTCGGGACGCAGTGCGAGTGCGAGAGAGACAGAGCGACGGAACGAGCCCTGCTGGCGAGGGCTTTGCCGAGACTTTGCGAGGCATTCTTCACCAGTTTGCGAGCCCAGCGCCTAACTCGCTGCCAACGCCGAGGCCAACGCCGCGTCTCTTACAGTGACTTGGTTAATCTCCGCGTCCCGCTCCAGCCTCGCTCCAGCCTCGCTCCAGCCCGGCCGCCTTGCCGGAGTCGTCTGCCTCGCCGAATGGGTCTCGCTGGAGTCTGCGCCGCGACAGCAGCGACAGCCCCGGACCCGCGTATCAGCCGGCCGGTTCCGGGGAGTCGTTTTCGTCGCGCTGTCTCGTTGTCTCTCTCGCACCGCCACGGGACGGCCCGCTAGTGCGATGGAGACAGAGCGACTTCTCGGAATCAGTGCGCGGCAGCGCGGTCCGCGGCGGTAGTGCTGCCGGAACTGCAAATGGCGGATATAAAGTTTGCCTCACTTGGGCTGGGTTTGGAATGACAGCACCGGGCTGCGCTGTCTCTGCCTCTGGGGACGGCTGGGGGGGGGGGGAGGCCTCTGGATGAAAGGGGGGGCAGCAGCGTGACGCTCCGGACGCGTCCCCTCCGCCAGAGCCCGCGGCCTGTCGTCCAGGGGATGACGTCTGAATAACAAGCGTGCTAAACTTTGGATTTAGTGGTGTTAGCGCGCGCAGTGGGACAGTGCCGCGTCGCCGCGTCGGCGCGCCGAGGCTTGCCGGCCCGCCCAGCTAAGCCCCCCCGAGCCCCGCGACGGGGCTGCCGGGCCGGCGGGGCCGCCGCTACCCCTTCGGCCTCTTATTATTTAAACAAAAAAAAGGGAGCAGAATAAAATGAAGCAGGCGGAATATGTAATGCCGGGCCGGCTCCTCGGAGAGCCCCGTCATGCAGGAGCAGGCGGGGCAGCTCGCTGATGCCCTCTCTCTCTCTCTCTCTCTCTCTCTCTCTCTCTCTCTCTCTCTCTCTCTCTCTCTCTCTCTCTCTCTCTCTCTGTGTCTCTCTCGCACCCCGACGGGGCACCCCATGTGTGCGAGAGAGACAGCGACACTGTACGGAACGAGCTCGTCTCGCGAGGCGCATCCGCGACGCCAACGTCGGCGTCCTCCTCTCCTGGCTCAGCAGTGCAGCCTGATTCCGAGAGTCGTTTTCGCCGCTCTGTCTCTCTCGCACCTATACGGGACGCCACATGAGTGCGAGAGAGACAGAGCGACGGAAGCGACTCTCGGAATCAGTCTGCTGCCCCCGGCCGCTTCGCCCGCCGTTGGCACTTTGGCAACGCCGCGTCCATCTCGTCTCGTGAGGCCGCCGGGCTACGCCGCCGGGCCGTCGAGGGCATCAAGGTGGCATCGAGGGCCTGCTGCAGCGTGCTGCTGCCGGGGCGGAGGGTGGAGGGGCAGGGCGGGGCGATAAGCAGGGGATCAAGATAAGGGGGTAATGGAGGGCGAAGACGCGGCCCGGCCGGGCTAATGGTGCTGCCTCCGCCTCTCCTCGGCCTGCCCCGGGCCCGGGCTGCCTCCCTGCCTCCCTGCCTCTCGGCCCGACGCCGAGGCACCGAGGACGAGGACGGCGCAGACAGCCTTCCCAGAGTGATGCCCCGGGGTGGAGAGGTCCGGCGGCGGGCCAGGCGGGCCAGAGAGGGCCAAGGTCGCCCCCGAGTGGGCCAGCCTGCCTGTCGGTCTGGCCCGGCCCGGCCTGGTCCGGGGCGCCGCCAAGGGGAGGTACATCCTTGAGGAACAATATCCCACATAAATCACTTGGCCAGCCGAGGCGAGGCTAGGCGAGGCGGCGCCCTGCAGGCTGGCTCCGAACAGCTGCGCGTCGTCGTCGCTCTCTCTCTCGCACCCCAAAGGGCCCGCCCCGTGAGTGCGAGAGAGACAGCGCTCTGTCCGGAATCAGCCTGCCGCCTGGCCGCCCTGGCACCGCTCCGGTTGTTGGGACCGACGTGGACTCATTTGCCAGAGTAGCTTCGCGGCACGGGCCGCGCCAGCCCCACCCCCCTCTCTGAGCGGAGGGGGATCACGCCGCCTCCGCGACTCAGCGCGACACCGCTCGCGGCTTCATTCAGGGCTGCGGCACACCTACGCCAGTGGCTCGCCGCTGCCTCGCTCGCCCCGCGAGTGCGAGAGAGACAGCGCGACAGCCCGGCGGAAGCGCTGCGAGGAATGAGCCTGCCGCCGTGTCGCTTTTGTTTTTGTTGTTGTTTCTTTCTTTTCGGAGCCTGCTCTCGCCTGCGCTCTGCGCCGCTCTGCGCTGCGCAGGCGGGACGCGGTGAGTGTTTCCTGAGCTGCAATCCGCATACAAATTCGGGCCGGGCGGGCGGCGTGGCCGTGGCGGCGCGGTGCAGGGGATTTGCTTTGTTTTGTGTTAAGGTCCCGGGGGGGGATCCGGGATCCGGCACGGACGCCGGAAAAATCAATTTGGCCAGGATAAAAAGACGGCAGTCGTCTGATTCCGAACCGCGCGTCATCTGTCTGTGAGATAGACGGACAGACAGACAGATAGACAGACTGACAGATTGACTGTCGATGGCCGGCGAGTGTAGCTGTCAAAACCAGCTTCGCCGAGCTTGGCAGCCCGGTGCTCCATCTGGCCCTTCTCGACCTTGACCGAGTGCGTGTTGTGTTGCAGGGATGGCCGCGTCCACGAGGGGGATCAGATCCTCGCCATCGACGGGCAGCCCCTGGACTCGAACATCTCCCACCTGCAGGCCATCAGCATCCTGCAGAAGGCCCGCGGGCTGGTAGAGCTGGTGGTGGCCCGCACTGACGACGGGCCCCAAGCTGGAGTCGCCACCGCCGCCAGCTGCCTCCTCGCCGACCAGCCCGCCCAGGTCGCGGCCTCCACCGCCGCCGCCGCCGCTGGCGTCGCGCCGCCGTCGCCGTCGGCCGTCAGCGACGCCTCCAAGGCCGGCTCAGACATGGTGGTGAGTAGAGGGCGAGGGGCCGGGCGTCAGCGACACCTCCAAGGCCGGCTCAGACATGGTGGTGAGTAGAGGGCGAGGGGCCGGGCGTCAGCGACACCTCCAAGGCCGGCTCAGACATGGTGGTGAGTAGAGGGCGAGGGGCCGGGCGTCAGCGACACCTCCAAGGCCGGCTCAGACATGGTGGTGAGTAGAGGGCGAGGGGCCGGGCGTTAGTTTATTCCCCGCGAAGTGCCAAGTCGTTATCACGCCCAAGTTGGGCGGCGCGGCGTTGCGGCGAGTCGCGGCCTCGGCGTCGTGGCCTCGGCCTCCGCTTCATTAAATCCTAACGATGACGCGGTGATCAAAGCCCTTGCCCTTCTCGCACCGGGCTACTTCCACAGTTCATTGCAGTCCGGCTCATGGCTGCACACTGTAAAGTCGCTTCGCATGCGTCGCTGGAGCGAGCGCGCTCTCGCGGCCGCGCCGTAGATACCCCGCGCGAGAGTGGCGCTACGCCGGCCGCCCCTCGCCGGGGGTCGCCGCGACGCGGAGTATCGCCGTGTGCTGACGGGGTGTCTCCTCGTTTGTTGCAGCTCAACACGGAGTGGGCTCAGGTCGAGGTGATTGACCTCATCAACGATGGCTCCGGCCTGGGCTTCGGCATCATCGGCGGCCGCAGCACGGGGGTGGTCGTCAAGACCATCCTGCCCGGCGGCGTGGCGGACCGGGTAAGCCCCGTCTCTCTCCCAAGGGCGAGTCTGCTGCTGGTTGTCTCCGTCCCGGCGACTGACCGTGCCGTCTTGCTTGCAGAACGGCCGGCTGCAGAGCGGAGACCACATCCTGCAGATCGGCGACGTCAACCTGCGCGGCATGGGCTCGGAGCAGGTGGCCGCCGTGCTGCGCCAGTCCGGCAGCCACGTGCGCCTCGTGGTGGCCAGGCCCGTCGAGACCAACGCGACGGACTACCAGGCCAGCATGGTGGTCGGCATGCCGCCTATCGTGCCCACCAAGATCCTGGGCGACCCCGAGGAGCTGGACCGCCACCTGACCCGCAACGGCTTCCCCAACACGTTCACGCCGCAGGGCTCCATCCTGGACTCGTACGACAACCACTTCATCTTCCGCGACGACGAGCTGGAGGCCGGCGTGGCCGCGGGCGACATCGAGCTCATGCCGACCGGGCCGCTGCTGCTGGCCGCGCCGTCGCTGCCCACCCTCACCATGGACATGATCCCCGCCGAGACGCCGCTGCCCGAGATGGAGACCTTCACCGTGGACCTCAAGAAGGACGTGCACGGGCTCGGCATCACCATCGCCGGCTACGTGTGCGAGAAGGAGGAGCTGTCCGGCATCTTCGTCAAGAGCATCAGCGAGGGCAGCGCCGCGGACGTGTGCGGCAAGATCCAGGTCAACGACCGCATTGTTGAGGTGAGTGGCGGCCCCGGGTTCGAATACTGGCTACGAGATGGATTTTTGGCCTTTGCTGACTGTTCCTTCCCCTCCCTCGCAGGTGGACGGCCGGTCCCTGCAGGGCTACACCAACCACCAGGCCGTGGAGGTGCTGCGGAACACCGGCCAGACCGTCAGCCTGTGCCTGGAGCGCTACCTGCGCGGGCCCAAGTTCGAGCAGCTGCAGCAGGCCATCGCCAACAGCGAGCTCAAGCCCAGCGCGGCGCAGGCCCCCGCCTCGCCGTCCGCTGCCTCGCTGCCGCGCTTCCCCATCAGCGCGGTAAGCAGGCCTCGCCTCACCAGCGGACTCATTCCGAGAGCCGTCTCCGTCGCGCTATCTCTCTCGCGCCTACGTCGGGCGCCCCATGAGATGCTACAGAGACAGAGCGACGAAAACGACTCTCGGAATCCGTCCACAATCAACAGCAGCTCGTCACTCCGTCTCTGGCGCCGCTATGGGACCGCCCGTAGGGTGCGAGAGAGACGGAGCGGTGACACTGTTAAACCAAGTTTGGAGAACTTCACACAGAGCAATTCTCCTCAAACGCATAGAGTCTTCAGTCTGTGCACTTCAAGTGTGGAGTAGGTCACAGAACTCCTATCTCTTGGCATGATGCAAACGTGGAGAACCCCACTCTTGAGTTACTGTAAACACTTCCAAGTGCGGAGGCCGAAAATTTCTCACCTTCGCATTTGAAGTGTGAATGAGTCCTCAACACTTGGTTTCACAGTGAGAGCGCTGTTCGCAGTCGGTAACGTCACTGGCCTCGATGGCATGAGGCACCGGGATAGATAGACGACTCTCTGACGAGCCTCGTGTTTTCTGTCTGCTGCAGGACGGCGAGAGCGCCGTGGGGATCGAGATGGAGGGCGAGTCGCACACCACGGCGGACTCGCTGCTGCTGGAGGGCGTGGAGGGCGCCAGCGAGGACCTGGACCTGGAGGACGTGGAGCTGCTCATCGACACCGACTACACGGGACCATTGAAACCGACTGTGGAGGCGGCCATCCAGGCCAAGTGGACCAAGATCATGGGGCCGGGAGTGGAGATTGTGGTGAGTATCGCCGCCGCTGCACAGTGGGCCAGAAGACCGGTGGAGGCGGCCACAACTCTAGTCGCGTTTTGAGCTCCAGAGTCGCTAAGCAGGACTCGAGCCGAACGTGTGACCCCACCAATGGATTCCTCGTTCGGAGAGCAATCCATTGGTGGGGTCACACGTTCGGTTCGAGTCCCATTTAGCGACGCTGGAGCTCAAAACGCGTCTAGAGTTTTTGCCGCCTCCGGCCCACTGTGCGCCGTCGCTGTGCTCTTCGCTCGTCCCGGAGCCAGAAGCGCCCGCGGAGGCGAGGGTAGGCCGTCCCGCGGCACAGCCGTGCGCGGCGGGCGGCCCGCCCTCGACTTGACGGGCGCTACGGCCGGGCTGCGGACAGTTTCCGACGGTCGTCTTCGTCGCTCTGTCTCTCTCGCAGCCATCAGGCGTCCCACAGTAGGCCAGAGGACCGGTGGAGGCGGCCAAAATTGTAGACGCGTTTTGAGCTCCAGCGTCGCTAAATGGGACTCGAACCGGACGTGTGACCCCACCAATGGACGAGGAATCCATTGGTGGGGTCACACGTTCGGTTCGAGTCCTGCTTAGCGACTCTGGAGCTAAAAACGCGTCTAGAGGTTTGGCCGCCTCCACCGGCCCACTGTGCGTCCCCTATGTGCGAGAGAGACAGAGCGACGATGACGGCTCCCGGAATCAGGCCACTGGCTGCGTTGTGCTCAGCGCGTCTAGCGTCCATCACCTCGGACCGTGTCTCTGACTTTGTCTCTGACCTTGTTCTTGCCTGGCGGTTCGCAGGTGGCGCAGCTCTGCAAGTTCGGCGAGGGCGGTGGCCTGGGCATCAGCCTGGAGGGCACGGTGGACGTGGAGGACGGGCAGGAGGTGCGCCCACACCACTACATCCGCTCCATCCTGCCCGAGGGCCCCGTCGGCAGCAACGCGCTGCTGCGCTCGGGCGACGAGCTGCTCGAGGTGAACGGCCACCGGCTGCTGGGCATGAACCACATCGAGGTGGTGAGCATCCTCAAGGACCTGCCAGTGTGCGTGCGCATGGTGTGCGCCAGGCGCGCCGGCGAGGCGCCGCCCTACCGCCTCATCGACACCTCGCAGGACAGGGCGGCCTTCGCGGCGAGGGTGAGTCAAGTTTGAGCCAAGGCCTCGACGGCGAACAGTGGATTTACCAGAAGACCGGCTGAAGTTCTAGACGCGTTTCGAGCTCCAGAGTCGCTAAACAGGCCTCTAACCGACCGTGTGACCCCGCCAATGGATTCCTCGTTCGGAGAGTAATCCATCGGTGGGGTCACACGTTCGGCTCGAGTCCCATTTAGCGACTCTGGAGCTAAAAACGCGTCTTGATTTTTGGCCAGCTTTGCTGGTTTTCTAGCATATCCACTGTGCGGCGTCCTCGAATTTAACCGCCAACACTGGGAGACGAACCGAACCTAACCTGCCCCGCGTTGGCGCGTCCCTTGTTTTCAGAGCCTCCTGGGCGGATCACTGCAGAACCTCATCCCCGCCACGGAGCGCCTGGTGAAGGCCAAGTCCGACGGCTCCCTCGCGTCCACCACGACCACCGCCACGGCCACGGACGCCAGCTTCTCCAAGATGAAGTCGAGATCCCTCGAGCCACTGACGGGGCTGGCCATGTGGAGCTCTGAACCGCAAATCATTGAGCTGACCAAAGGAGAGCGTGGTTTGGGCTTCTCCATTCTTGACTACCAGGTGAGAGGCAGACAGGCTGCACAGTCCCACTCATTCTACATTTACATATAAGGCGGGCTAGATGTACCGAGCAGCCACCACAACCACACCTTGTCTGCACATTCTTCATTCTACTTGTTATTTACTCTCATGGAAGGACATGCATATCTGTTTGCAAAAAAGTAATATTTGCAAAATATTAAAAGAATTAATCATCTCCACACCTTGCGCCACTCCTCTGGTCACATTGTGACACCACAGCACCTGCATGTCTACCCTCCACTGTCAATGAGATGGAATATACGGTACTCTTTCCTCTCATGTGAACTGAAAGTCACCTTCACTATTGTTCACAGTCTCATGGGCAAAATTGAGTTGGGGAGCTGTTGATCCTTCTACAAATGTTTCCAGAGAGATTGTCCCTGTGAAAAAAGCAGGGAAGTTGGTGTAGATTCCTTTTACCACATTGTTATCTGAAGCATTTTGAAAAAATAAAAATTCAATTCTGGAAGCTCCAGTAATAAAATCTCACTGGTCAGTTCTAGAAATTAACTAATGACTCTCTGTAGTAGTATGGGGTTACACTCCATGGTAGAAGCAGCAACTGAGAATAGGTTATTTTCTCCTCTGACCACATATTTTAGCATCCTTGCCCCCTGAACTGATAAATATTGCTGCTTCTTACATTTTGATACATGATTTGTAAAATCATTATTTCTATATAGAATTATTTTAAAAAAGCCTTTATTGTGCAATGTGAAGCCCATTCTTTCGTTCCAACTTCTGTTGGTGCTGTGTAAATGTTGCATCTATCTACACGTTGAGAATATTGTTAGAATGGGTGTCCATTTTGATTTCATTGGAAATATGCAGGTTACTGCTGAACAGAATTAACTAGACGGAAGTCTTATTCTCTCCCACCTTGGAGAAAAATCTAGGCCACTACTAAATTCGTTTGTTTATCCCACCCGTCTATTTGATCAGCATGGTCAGTGTGGTTTTCATCCCAGTAACTGGAGTGATATTGGTGTGGGGGGTCAAAACTTACCTTGAAAAACTGTTCACCAAAGAAACTACACATGAATCATTTTTCTTTATTCAAAAACATATTGGTGTGGTGTCGGTTTTGTTAACACATTTTATTTCAAGTTCTTAGACATCACGTACAGAGAATCAAATTGCATGATCAACTAATGCTTGATGTGTTTGCTTCCAGGATCCGATGAACCCAAGCGAGACCGTCATAGTCATCAGATCTCTTGTTCCTGGTGGCGTTGCCCAGATGGATGGCCGGCTTATACCTGGTGATCGACTTCTCTTTGTCAACAACACTGTGCTGGAAAATGCATCTCTAGATCAAGCCGTTCAAGCACTCAAAGGAGCACCAAAAGGAGTTGTGCGCATTGGAGTTGCGAAGCCTCTACCCATTCCAGACAGTGTGTCGCAGTCTGCATCCCACTCACAGGTGAGTGAGACTCCAGCCCTGCCTCTGCCCACCGCGACACAGCACATTGAATACTATGACGACCTGGGCAGCGATAATGATCCTGAAGTGGATGTTGATGCCAATCCTGATAGCCCTCAACAAGCTGGTTTGCTCAAGTCTGAGAGCTTTTAAGTTGTAAATGCTCCTCATTTGCTCACTTTTTCATCTTTTGATATGTCGTATTTGAATTGATTTTATTTGGCTCTAAGTCAGTCTTTATTTATGCAGTGGATATGATCGTTATGAACTCCAACTCTATCATTACCTCACTTTTTTCATCTTTTATTTTTTAAGATTGTTTGATACTCCATAATGTGCTTTCTTCTGCTTCTTTTGAAGCAAAGCACTGCAATGTAACTTTACCCCGAGCAATATCTTCAGAAACCTATGAGCAACTTCAATGATAATAACATATGCCTTTTAAAACCGTCCTCAGAAAATATAGGCTGTTTCTAAGGCGCGATGTCATGCAGAATGTCTGGAATGTTTTGAAAGAGCATACATACTGAAGAACCAATAATTTTATTTTCCAGTATTGTTGACTAGGAGCATGAATACGAACAGTAATTAAGGAATGTGGTGGTGTTCGAAAGAAAATGTTCTGTTTGCTTCTTTGCATTTGATTAATAAGGCTGATTTTGATTTAAGC
The DNA here is from genome assembly GCF_012932325.1 of Thrips palmi. Lineage (NCBI taxonomy): Eukaryota > Metazoa > Arthropoda > Insecta > Thysanoptera > Thripidae > Thrips > Thrips palmi. The sequence continues at coordinate 10,395,148 of NW_023144625.1, read as the reverse complement.
TAAAATATGTGATAGACTGGCACCAGTTCTTCAGTTTTGTCATAAGATTGAGACTGTAATGGGTATGAATTTCACTGGCCAATCATTCCATTTCTTTTAAAATTGTTAGGAGAATGCAATAAAATCTGCCTTTCTTTGTGTATTTTTAATTTAAATTGCGGAAGGTGATGCTGCCTTAACTTTCACGTCTTCTTTGACTAATTTTAAACCTAGGATAAAAAGGCTGATTACCTGCATGATTGTTGTGCTTCCTGCTGGCAGGAAGCAGTTCCAGTGCCTGAAATGTTGAGGCAAGTGTGCTTGCAGAAAAACGGCCATCATGTCTGTAAACAGTAAAAGATATGAAAGAGAAGTTTTAAGTATTGCACACACAAGACCTTAAAATCCTCTTTTCTTTCTTTCAGTTGATGAAGTATTAATTTATTGGCAGGTTTTACTGTGTCAGTATTGTTATGATTTATGCCAATTATTAGAACACCATTTGTTGAATGATATCCCTTAATATTAATTTATTATATTTCTTTTATTTTTCTTTACTTTATCATCATTATTATTATCTACCTTATTTTAATTTGTTTAGGCCCCTGATGAACGTACCATATTCCATAGGATAAGTGAAACAGAGATTTATTGATAGTTTTGCTGGTTGATATGAGGTTTTGTTAGTCCTAGATGATTTATGTGCCCAAGTAATACCCCCAAAAAATATAAGACTTTTGAATTATGTCAACCTCGTTAAAATAGAACCCCACATAGTTGTTTGATGTCTTTCATGCATCAGTAATCTTGTCCTCTTGTTATGAAACCCTGATTGTTAGTGACTGCGGTTTGGTAGCACTGGAAACAATATAAAATTTGGCACTGAGGAGAACGCACATGCTTCTCTTTACATTGTTTCACTATTTTTCTTGAAGTGGGTGGTAAGAGTCTGGCAAGCCTGCATTTGAGGGATTTGTAGAGCATGACACAGTCCCTGTAGCTGCCTGTTCTGTCCAGGGAGCAGAGAGCCAACCACTGCTTTTGCCATGTTGTAGCATCATTTATAATGGATTCAGAAATCTTGTTATGGTTGTTTGTTCCTCTTCTCTACTCCAGCCCTGTGCTGCTGATGGTTAATATCTAGCTATAGTTCGTTTTAGTTATATCACCATACTTAAGCATCTTGAAATGAGAGAGCTGAGGTGTTGTGCCTTCAAACCTTCACTTTCAATTAATATTTTGCAATCAGTTTGGTAGGAGCTCATCATGCGTCTGCAGTACAGAGAACTTTATTGTTGTTTTTCTTTTGTATGGTTCACTGCTTTCTTCTTAAAATATTTTATTTCCATGCATTGTTTGCTTTGAGTGAGATGCTGGGACCAGCCTGTTCTGCAGACGCATTGTTGAGGGAATCAGTCATGCCTTGTCGCTTGCCTGGCTGCCCGCCTGCCTATCAAAGTGCATATAGTACTTACATCCTTACCACAGTCACACAAGTAACTTTACGAGAAAGGTTGTCCCTAGTTTATGTCAAGATATTTTATTTACGTGTATATTGGTTGGAACTTGTAAATTGTACTTGAAATAAATAAAACATTTTCCACCCTTACAGGGTTATGGCTTTGTGTTAAAGTGTTGTCCTGGACATTGCCACTCTCTTCTTTACACATTTCTTTGTGGCCGATCCTTGGTATCCCTTTAAATAAAATAATAATCACAATATGTTGTGACAAATTAATTTTTTAAAAATCAAGGCTGGAGGTAGCGAGTGACTGGGAGCTTGCTAGTGAGCATGAAAGCTTGATGAGTAGTTTAGACATGTGTGGCTTATTCATGACTATGGTAACTGCCTCTGACTAAAAATTAGAAGGTGTCGAATGTCTCCTTTGAACCATGGCTGCAAAAGTTCAGTCCATCGAGTGACTCTTCTGTAGTATTCTATGGTCTTAGCACACAATGCATATTTGAAATATATTTTACTACTGTTTTCTAGAGTGCATAATATTATAGCCTTGTGCTTCATGTCATTGACATAGTACTGGAATCCAGCCCATGGTTCCTCCACACTTCAGTAGACCATACTTGCATGAAAAGCCTGATAAACAATTCTCCAACTTCTTTAGCTCTGTTTTAGTTCTGTCTGTCTAATTTGTTATTTTGAGTTTTGCCTTCACATTACGCCAAAAATGCTAGTTTGCGTAGAAAAAAAATTGTCAGTCTCTCACTATCCACACTCATCTCTTTTAAAATAAAATATCCTCTGTTAATTAAAATGCCAAATTTAAATGACGATCAATGAAAAATAAAACAAGCACAAGTCGCAAAGGACGACTTGGATGAAATCCTCCCCCCACTGGATCGGCCGTTCGCTGTGATTGACTATGTTACACTTGAGTGGCGCTACCAACCATGTACAGGGTACAGGTCTGCCGTCTCCGTCTCACCTCATGGAAGTCTGCCCGGAAGAAACAGGACCGTCCGCGACACTGCTGTGGGAAACGACAAACACTGGTTGCTGCCGCTTGCTGCGTCCTCTGTGAGGCTCTGTTCGCCTCTCCTGTGCGGCCCGCAGGCTGGCTAGGCTGGCAGTGCCACGCTGCCTGCCTGCCTTCCTGCCGGACGCCAACAAGTGCCTGCTGACTGAGTCGTTGGCGGCTGGCGGCGGCGGTCCGCTGCGCCGATGGGGGCCAGGGCCAGGGGGCGGCGCTGGCCTGGGCGCTGGGCTGGGCGCTGGGCTGGGCGCTGGGCTGGACCGTGGCGCGGGGGAACGGCACGGCACGGAACTGGGGCTTGGCGGCGTGCCGCGGCGTGCTCGCGCGGCCGCGTCGGGGTGCCGTCTGGCTCTGGCTCGGCCTGAGGGCTGGAGCCGCGGGGCTGGAGCGCTGGAGCAGGCCGAGCCGGTACGTCGCCGACCGCGCCGCGCGGTGTCGAGTGGAGCCGGTGGAGGGGGGCACACCGCGCCCGCAGTGCAGCCCCGCCCCGCCACGCCCCCATCGAGCCGGAGCCGGAGGGGACGGGACTGGACGGGCCGCTGCCGCTGGGCCGCGCTGGGCCGCGCTGGGCGAGGAGAGGAGACTCTGAGACTCACCTCCAATCCGGACTCCAGACGGAAGGTCTTTATTGTTCCGTCCCACGACTCCCTCTCAGGGCGCCCGGCTGGAGAAGACACGAGAAAAGGAGGAGGAAAAAAAGATAAGGGCGTCATTGCGAAAAAATGGGGGCTGTAATTCAATAAATGTAGCCGGAGTGGGCGCGGTTATTAATTATCAGTCCCGCCAGTGCCGCGGCATGCCGTGACAAAGGCGGTGATTGCGTCGACTCGCGGACGGGCAATTAAACCTGAAATGAAGCCGCTCCTTCCAGGCCTAATTACGTCACGAAAGAATGGAAAAGAAATGAATCTCACGGCCTAGGAGTCGGTCCACCAATTATTGGACTGCAAGTTACATGAGGAAAACTCATAATTTTCTTTACCTTCAATGTCATTTTAAATCCATTTACAATCAAGACTGCCCCTCAGTGGGGGCCCTTCTCCCCTCTCCCACCACCAACCCGTAACGTGTCTAACGCAGCGGTCTAAACCTTTTTATTGGATATTTTTATTCCATTGTAACCGATAGGTCAAATTTAAGAGGTCAAAAATGGAGGGCAATATCTAGGCACGTTGAAAAAAAGTACAAAATTTTCTACACGGTTATCGAATTTCGAGTCGCCCAAAAGTGCCCATTTCTCGTTTTCAATGAGACTGCTCAAATTTGGCGCGCAAACTCTGCCGCGCCATCCCGCCCTGCCATTTGCCGCGCGCGCCAAGCACCTGGTCTGCTTGCCAACTATGCGGCGTTTGCGTTCATGTTTCGAAAAGTGTTTCGTGAGTGACTCGCGGGTCTAACGTGACAAAATGGCTTCGCAGTGCTCTGCAGCGTATGTCTGGGCGCGCCTGGAGCTACATGTCATGTCTGAATTGATTTGCAATCAGTAGGTGAGTGAAATTCAGCCGCCGACCGAAACATAACCTCTTCTCTAACACGGCCGGCGCCGCTACGAGTCGTTTTAGATCTCCACTTCTTAGCCATGAACGTTAGATGGGTAAAGTAGGCAATTCAAATGTATCACAAACCGAGATCTACAATCGGCTCGCTTACTATACCCTTCTAGATTCAACGGTTTAGCAGCTCTGACCAAAATATCGTCCGGAGCGGCGGTTGCCGGGCTTGTCTGCGGGAGTCTCCCGAGACGCCTGCGAGGTAGGCACCCCTTCCGCCTGCCGCCCTGCCCGCGCGGCGTGTTGCCGATGCCGCGTTTTGCGGGCGCTCCGCTCCGCCTCGCCGCGGTCAGTGGCGGATCCAGGGCCGGCCTGAGGGAGGGGCAAAGCAGCACTTTTTGTCCACTTACAGTGTGGCTTTATGCCTACCTTCCAGGTGGCTATCAAGGGGTTAAAAAAGAGGGAAATTGCCCTTTTGCTCCAGAGGACGGCTGTTCCTCTGGAGTCGCGTCTCTCCTCGGCGACTGCCAACACCGTGCCTCCTACACCGACGGAACGGGACGCGACGCGACGCGGTCGACCCAATAAAAGCGGGTGAAAGTTTTCCGCTCGAGCTTAAAAATTCAGTGCCGCTGGCGACGGCGGAGCGGGGGCGGCGTGGAAATAATGTATTAGGCGCGGCATCGGCGTGCCATCCCGCTCCGCCATCCGCGGAGGGTCGGACATTGTCCCTGCTGCGTCGGCGGGGCGGGGCGGGGCGGGGCGGGGCGGGGCAGGGTGGAAGCCCCTAGCCGTGTCCCGGCGCCCCGCCAACCCACATTGCCTACATTCCGAATGCGTTCGGTGAGCCGGCCAGCCGGCCGGCCTGCTAGCCTGCTAGCGCTAGCCGGGGACGACGCCATAATCCGCGTTACCAATTCAGGGGAACAGGTCAGTGGTCTTGTGGGCCAACGGCGGCAACGCGCGACCTGCGCGAGCAAACGAGCAAACTCAATAAATTCCGCAGTGTAAAAACCCGTCAGCGCCGAGCGGCGCGGCGGCGCTGGGCCGCGGTGGTGCCTTGGGCGCTGCGGGCTGAAAGTGGCGCTCAAAGGCATTTTCCATTATGTCTGCATCGCCGCCCATTTTCAATTATATCCACACATGTGGCGGTGGAGGGCTCCGCGGGGCCGCCTCTCACCGCCCTGCCCCGCCCCGCCCCGCCCCACCCCGCCCCGCCTCGCCCCGCCTCGCCCCGCCCCGCCCCGCGTGCTGCACCGCGTCACGGCGTGGTGAACATGGCAGGCGGGGCGAGGCGGGGCGGGGTGGGGCAGGGCGGGGCGTGCGCGCTCACCAGCGACACAAGGCGCGCCGCTGTTTATCATTATATTTATAACAAAAAGTAATAATAGCATTTCCCATTTCTTTTTATACTATTTTCCGTGCGCGGCGCGCGCGACACACACTATGTGTTTTTTTTAAATGTAAATATATACGGGCGAATCGTGAAAAGAGCGTCGCCGCCTCCTCACCCCTTCCCGAATACATTGCCTCCCCCTTTTCACACACACACACACACACACACACACACACACACACACACACACACACACACACAGGCGCAACCCAAAACTAGCCGAGGCGGAAGCGCTGTGGTGACATGAACGGGAGTGGAGCCGCCGCTGCCATACTGAAAAAGGGGGCGGAAAAAAAACGACGACGTCGTCGTCAACAACAACAACAAGAAGCACACCGACGCCCGGCCGCCTGATTCCGGAGGATCGTTTTCGTCGCTCCGTCTCTCTCGCACTCACGGGCCGTGCCGTGTAAGGTGCGAGAGCGACGGCGCGGCGAAAACGACTCTCGGAATCGGTCTGCAGGCTCCGCTCGGCTCGGCTCCGCCACACTGGACGATATGGCGGTGGTGCTTCCCTTGCGTCCCTCTGGGCGATTCGCGCGGCAAAAGTGGGCGGTAGGGCGGTGCGGTATGGCACGGCCAGGGCACGGCCAGCACCGTGACACTGTCTGGCGACAGGACCATCCCTTACACACACACACACACACACACACACACACACACACACACACACACACACACACACACACTCAGGAAGGGTGTGGTGTGACCGTGGTGGCCCGGGGCTCCTCATATCGGCGGCGTGCCTCTGGCCGGGTCTGGCCAAGTGCAGGGCGGCGGCTGGGGGGTTGAGGGGCGTAGTGAGGCGAGGACGCAAACTTCGGGTCTGCAAATTAGGAGCACACCGCGCGCCGCGTGGTCGGCCAGCGCGTGCTTTAGAAAACACACATTCGCACACACAAACACACACACAGTGGAAAATACACCCACACACAGACACTGGAAAATACACAGAGGCACGCTACACAATGCGGAGCGGGGGTACAAGATGCAGTTGTGCACAATGAGGGTTTGTTTCTGTTGCCCCACTCCATTGTCTGTGTGTGTGTGTGTGTGGGGGGGGGGGGGGGGTTGAACAGTATGGCCGTTGGAGAGAGGCACCACCGGCAGATGCTATCCTGCCATATTTTTTTTTCGCTGAAAAGAGAGAGGCGAGAGAGAGAGAGAGAGAGAGAGAGAGAGAGAGAGAGAGAGAGAGATAGAGAGAGAGAGAGAGAGAGAGAGAGAGAGAGAGCAGATGCACGCCGGCAGTCGGCAGAAAGAGAGGGGGTGGATTCTGTTATGATGGCGCTAGTGCTCCTGATCGCGAGGCGTTGGTGCAGCAGGAAGAGCACCTGCAGACTGATTCCGAGAGTCGTCTCTCTCTCTCTCTCTCGCACCCATATAGGACGGCCCACGAGTGCGAGAGCGGCAGAGCGACGAGAACGACTCTCGGAATGAGGCCCGACAACACCTGGCCTTGATTGCCTCAACTCCCACCGCTTGTTCGGCGGGGCGCGACTCTCTGACTGCGACGGCGACGTCGACTCCATTCCGCGCCGCTCGCTCCGCCCCGACATCATCACGGTCGTCATTTCCTGGAGCCGGGCGGCGTTTGGCGCCTTGTCGCGCAGCGGCGCGGCTCCCCTCGGCGCGCAACGCGGAGCAGCGCGCAGCGTCCCGTAAATACGACAAAGTTTCGACCGCCCCGCCCCGCCCCGCCCCGCCCCGCCCCGCACTTCTTGGCCTTACCTGGAGCCGCTTGGCCTGAAGGCGCTCGGCGGCGCTTGGCCTTGGCGCCCCGGTGGCTGCGGGGCATTGATCAAACATAATTACCAACCTCCCCGACCTCCGGGTCCTCCGGGACCGCCTCGGCGTGGCCGTGCCGCCGTGCCGCCGCCGTGTCGGCAAAGGGGAGGCGTTGTCGGCGGGAACTTTTAAGTTCGGAACAAGTCGCCCAAATTAGCGCGGAAGTTAATGTGTATTCTCGTTATCATTTCACCGAGTTTCTTGCTCGGCTACGGCCGGCTACTGCCGCATTATGAAAATAGCTTCTTCTCGGCGGAGGCTGGCGCGCCGTCCAAACAGCGCTCCGTCTCTCTCGCGCCCTTCCGGGACGCCCCGCGAGTGCGAGAGAGACCGCGGCGGCGCGCCTGGTACACTGGCTCGGCCCGGCCTGGCTCGGCCGCCACATGCAATAAGTAGCGAAGCCCGAAGGAGCCGAAGGGGTTGGTCCGCGAGACTGTGACCATTCTGCATAATGCAAACCGCAAAGCTAATTCGGAATGCATGGAATGCATGGTCCGGCCTTCGCCAGCAGACTCCATTCCGAGAGTCGCTTCCTCTCTCGTTCTCTCTCGCTGTCACGAGAGAGACAGAGCGACGAAAACGACTCTCGGGATCAGCATCGCGGCCGTGGAACGCCGCACGGCCTGGCTTTTCTTGTTATCCCCTCTGGCAACTCTTCCCCTTTTTTAGGCACGAAGTAGCCTTATAGTATACCCAGGATTCAGCCGGCCCGAGATTCAATTTGTGTGGCCCTTTATGCATTTCGGAAATTTTCTATACGATTTTAATGAGATTTTGCAGACTTGTAGAACTTTGAACGCTGATTCTCATGCTGGAATCTGGTTAAAAAGTTAACGGCCAATTTTGAGAAATTTGCTGTCAAAATCGCCGTTTCCATGGCAAAACTCGACTCGTCAAAGGGAGTGGGGGGAGCCGAGCCGGGGCGGACCAATAGCCGAGCTTCATTTTGGGTCTGTACAGCTTACTCCAAAAGCTGAAATTAGCACGTTCGAAATGAAAAATTTCTTTGGCTGTAGGTAGACAAGATGCAACAATAGAATTGGTGTCGGTTCGAACGCAGTTTTTCGGGTAGAACTATCCAATAATACTTCTTGATCGGAGTGTTTTTGGACATGCGCAGTAGGTTTGCAACCTGTTTAACAGTTTAACCAACTGTCGCATTTGAAATCTGTATTAATTTTGCTCTCTTTCTTGTTTTTTCTTCGTTTCCTGCTTATGAAAATTCATATAAAACAAATTTTCAATTTTTATCTGATAACTTTCTAAGAAAATACTCACAAAAAATAAGCAAAACAAAAGTTCTTTTTTTCTGACATAAAGTTTCTCAAATATTACTTTTTTTTCTGTCAATAAAACAATTTTGTTGTTGTTGTGATTCAGTTAGCACTAGGACCACTTCGCTCCACCTCGCGACTTTCAGTGCTCATGTTCCTCGAACAAGACTCACCTGCGATTCGAAACCATCCCTCCTGAGTTTATAAAGTTTGTCAAACCAACCGTCGTGGTGTTGTTACGTTGTGAGTGAGAACCATTACACAGAATTGAAGAAAACATGACTAGAGAACCGTAGCCTTTTGAAACAAGCCAAACAATTCAACGTCAGCAACAATGGAGGGGCAGTTTTAATGCGCGACTACTCGTGTTTTCAGCTTCGCTTTTTTCGCAAGGGCGCAGACGCCGAGAAGATTGTTGCCAACCCGCGAAAATTAATTTACTGCCTTCTTTCTGCTAAGAACATTTTAATCATGATGGACTTTAAAGATGTTCCATTGTCAGAACACTGCGGAATACATTAGCATTGGAATTTTTTGAATTTACCAGCATTTTGATTTCTATTTATTGTCAAGTTTAAATTTCGACGGGTGGCACATCGACCACATTGGTACCACTGCCATTGGTAGTCCCCTGAGCCAAAACTTCACAACACCACTTCTTTTCTTTCTCCACACTCTTACACAATAATCAAATTGACTTCGTGACTCCTAGGATTTCTTGAAATCGTATTTTTTTGGCGTCGCACTTTTTTCCTTGCCACGCAGGTGCGCGTTTTCTGTTTTAAAAAATTGAAAAAAAAAAGGAAACATGCAAATAATCTGATAACACAGCAGCCCCGGTGAATCCAAATGGATACTGATTATTTTGTGTGTTTATTTATTGATCCCGTTACGCAATTATTTCATTAGTCATTCGATTAAGACTACATTGAGAGTTAGTTTGTATTCATACGGTTGGAAATGCTGAATCCGAATTGGCACTCCGTGTCCGGACTCCCCCCCCCCCCCCTGCCCCGGAAATGCGCGCGGTGAACGGGAACACCACCGCGGTGCTGCATTTTTATTCTAATGAAGAACCGCACAGGTAAGTTATGTGCGGGCCGGCGCCGTCCGCGCGCACTCATCGCGTATGCCGGGGCACGCCGGCACGCCCTATGCTGCGGCGGGGCGGGGCTGGGCGGGGCGGGGCGGGGTGCCGGTTGAGCTGGAACGCCCGGCTTTTTAAAAGTGCGCACACACCTGGCTGCACACGCGATGAAGCAACGCGCGCCCCACATGCCGCGCACTTTTTTCCATCCCCAACTTTCCTTTTTTCCCTCTCTCCTCTCCCCCCCCTTCTCTCTCTCTCTCTCTCTCTCTCTCTCTCTCTCTCTCTCTCTCTCTCTCTCTCTCTCTCTCTCTCTCTCTCTCTCTCTCTCTCCCATTTTTCCCTCGCTCGCGCCGCCTTCTCTCTTACGGGAAGTTGGCCGGGGCCTTCGGCGCGAGAAATAAATCAGTGGGCGGCGGCGTGCGGCTAGAGAGGCCGAACAGAGTGAGAGGGAGAGAGACCGCACTTAGAGAGACTTGTCTTAGAGAGACTGCACTTATAGAGAGGCCGCACTTGAAGAGGCCACTCTTAGAATGACTGCTCTTCGACGGACTCAGCCAAGAGAGACGCCATGTTAAATGGACCCCACTTAGATAGAGGGGCCTTCGAGAGATCGCTCGTAGAGAGACCGCTCACAGAGGCAGGTTTGCACACGACGGGGGAGGGCCGGAGGGGGCCGGGACTCGAATTGGGTGGACAGACTTGACACAAGCTGAGATGTTTCCAAGGAGCGACCGGGCGCCTCCGGGAAGAAAGGAGTGCAATTCCGACAGGAAGGAGTACACGGCGGTACACTGCTCCCGCCACCAAGTCCACCGACCGACGGGCCGACGGGGGGCGGACTTCGGGTAATTGGTTTTCCCGCAAGTTCTCCATAAATGTTTATGGATAGCCTCGGTAAATGGCGCGCATTACTTGGGCGGCCGGTGTATTTATTTATTTTTCTCCGGACCGTTGCTACTTTCGGCGCTGAAGGATGATGGGGGCGCGTGCTGGAAGGAAGGAGGGAGTTTATCAAGCGCGATGAAGATGAGGCCCTCGCGGGCCTCGCCCGCTTCGCCTGCAGACTGATTCCGGGAGTCGTTTCCGTCGCTCTGTCTCTCTCGCACCTAGACGGGACGCCCCATGAGTGCGAGAGAGTCAGAACGACGAGAACGACTCCCGGAATCAGTCTGCTGGCCTGCCTTGCCTGCCTGGCCCTTCCTGGTCTGCCGCGAGACGCTGTAAAACAGGTTACAAACTTTGGACCGCCGGTCCGGCAAGCGCCAAGTGGCTGGCGGCGCGCGGCGGCGTCCGAGAAACGGAGGGACTCGGGCACTTGTGACCGCCGGAGACGGCTTTGATCCTTCACGCCTGCGGAGGGTGAGCAACTGCGTGGAGACAGCCGACCAAAAATAAATTTCGATTCGCTTTTCGTCCGCGACTCCTTCCTTGTTAGACGAATGCTTGATCTTCTTTTTCCTTTTTTGCACCCTCTCTCCGCGGCGTAACGGTGGGGGGCCCGTTTTTGTGACCTGATTAAGTTGCGTTAATCTTCGCTTCCGATGAGCAACTCTGGAGACATGCCGCCAATAACCGTGCCGTCGGACTGCGGCTGAGGCCGGAAGCTGATTTCTTAATGCTTTGACGCCGCTCTCGGCGGGGCAGGGTGGGGCAGTGGGCAGGGCGGGGCGTCCCGGGGGGAACCAGAGGGTGAGTCAGAGTCACTACCGAGCCAGCAATTAGATGTCGTTAGAACTACCACACACGTACACTACACACACACACACAGTGCGAGGCGGCCAAAGGGCCGTACACTGAGCCGGACATGAGAGCTGACGGATTTTTATTAACGAGAATCTGTCGTGTCCAGAACAGGGGGACGTAGCGAAGGCTGTCTTTTTGGTCGGCCGTTCTGTCTGTCTGTCTATCTGTCTGTCTGCTTCTGTGGGTGGTCATTGAATCGAGCAGCGCTGGGAGTACAGAGAAATGGGAGTGGGAACGTGACGAGCCTCCAGTGGGCTGTATATCGAAGTGTATGTGTGTGTGTGTATGTGTCTATGTATGTGTGTGTGTGTGCGTGTGTGTGCCATTAAGGTGCTCAGAGCCCCGATGCTGCGCGCGATACGAGTTTGAATACTGGCGGGGTCCCATCCCATCGCACCCCAGGCCCTCCCCAGGGCTGCCAACCGTGCCAACGCGACGGTGCGGCCAAATGGCAGTGACGCCATCGTTCCGGGGAAACGGCGGGCCCAGCCAGCCGGCAGAGTGATATTCTCTCTCTCTCTCTCTCTCTCTCTCTCTCTCTCTCTCTCTCTCTCTCTCTCTCTCTCTCTCTCTCTCTCTCTCTCTCTCTCTCTCTCTCTCTCTCTCTCGCACCCCTGCGGGACGGCCCACGAGTGCGAGAGAGACAGAGCGAGCGACGACAGCGGCACTGTTCGGAATCAGCAGAGCGAGACAGAGCGACCGGGAAAGACGTCCGCAGTCCAATGAAATCATCCCGGTGAACGCCCCCGCCGCCCCCGCTCGCCAGGCCTGGCCTCGCCGCCACCGTGTCCTTCTTCTCTCCTCTCTTTTTTGGACACCCGTGTTTCCTTTTTCGCTGACGCGCGCCGCGGCGAATCGGATGGAGCGACGAAAATGCCGTGAAATGTCCGCGCGCTGCGTCGCGCCAAAATAAACTCGCATTATTTCGGAGAAAACGAAAACGACGCGACACGTCGGCGAGTGGGCTTCCACCGCCGCTCTGTCTGCCGCCGTTCGCGTTCTTCCTCTGCGCTGCCGTTTTAGTTTGCTTTGCCGTATAATGGAATCTTTTCGTGTCGGTGCGCTGCGGATGAAGGTGGCGAAGCGAGGCGCCATCAACACGCACACACACGCACGCATACACTAAGACACACACGCACACTACAACACACACGCACACACACGCAGGGCCGTCGCCGCCTCCCCCGTCGTGGGGCGATAAGCCTTCCGCTTTCAAAGGGACTAGATAATGTTGCGGAAGCCGGCGGTGCGGCGACCATTTTCTTCCTACAGCTATTTTTCCTTATTTTCGCGCCGTTTTGCTGTTGTTGTTTTTTCTGGCAGTGTATAGGCGTGTGTCGGCGTTCGCGCGCGCTTGGATTTGTGGGCCCGTATGGCCCGCGGGGAGTGGCGGTGCGGGGCGTCGCCGTCGGCGAGGATGTCGGCCGTCTTTACGACGGCCGCGCTGCGGCGCTGGGGCGCTGCGGGGCTGCCATTGAAAGGGCGAGCTCACCGTCGTCGGGGCGGCTTGGCTGCGCCTTGGCTGCGCCTTGGCCGCGCCCGCACCACCGCCGCCACCTCGGCGACGGCGGCCTCCGCACCCGCACGTCGATACAAAAGCGAAGTTTGCCCCGAAACTAACTGGAGGGAGTTTGTCCGGCAATAGCGCCGCCTGCCTGCCTGCCTGCCTCCGCAGGCCGATTCAGAGCAGTCCCCGTCGCTCTGTCTCTCTCGCACTCGCTGGGCGCCCCGCAGGCGACGCGGCGCCCGCCTTGCCCGCCCGGCTGTCCGCGTCCGCCCGGACTCTGTAATTGATATCGCCTCTATTATTGCTGCATCACGCGGTGGCGGACTTCCCAGCGGGAGAGGAAGGAACGGTGGGGGAGAGGCAGGGAAGGAAAGAAGGAGGGAGAGACGCCGAGAAGAGAAATCGGCCGCCGTCGCGGAAGGCTTTCGATTTAACGACGAGTGGCCCCCGCGCGCCAGAAGGGGTATTGTTTTAGAGTGGACTTGTTGGAGAACAATTTGGCCGTGATGAAGGTGGCCGCGCCGTGGCGGCAGCATTCCGAGAGTCGTTTTCGTCGCGCTGTCTCTCTCGGACCCATACGGGACGCCGCATGAGTGGGAGGGAGACAGAACGACGGAGACGACTCTCGGAATCAGTCTGCAGGCCTCGCGCTGGCGGCCTCCTTCCACCAGGACCTTGCTGCCCTCTTTGTCCTCCCGCGGCGCGGCCGCCGCAATACTTTTTGAAGGATGACGTCACGCGAGATTGCGCGAGCAGGGATGGCCTTGCCTTGCCAGGCCTCGTGGACCGCTGGAAGCCCTCCTCAAACAGCACGGCCATCTCCACGGCGACACGGAGGGGAAGGGGGGGCGTGTTTGTTTGTGTGTTTCTGTTACAGTGTGTGTGGGTGTGTGCACGCGCGTGGAAGGCTGGGATGGAGAAGAGCAGGAAGGGATTCGGTTCCCATTTATTTTTCAGCAATCCATTCGAGTCGGATCGGAGCGCCCCGTGCCCTGCGCGGCCCGGTGTGAGGTGTGTTGGGTGTGTTTGTTTCTCGCGGACGCGGAGGCGAGGGTGGCCGTCGAGGTGTCGCAACGCGCCGCCAGAGGGCAGCATCGGGTGATTCCGAGGGTCGTTTCCGTCGCTCTGTCTCTCTCGCACTCATGGGGCGTCCCGCGTGGGTGCGAGAGAGACAGAGCGACGGAAACGACTCTCGGAATCAGTCTGCAGCGCGGGCCGAGCGTCCGTGGCGATGGCCACGTGGACACGACGACAACGACGAGGACGGGGGGCAGCGGGGGCCGCAAGCATCAGTCGCATTGCGCCGGGGCATCCGTCTCTGTCGGGCCGACAACCCGACAGCAGGCTGGTAGCTCTGTCTCGCTCACACCCCGCGGGACATATCGCCGGAGTGCGAGAGAGAGAGAGAGAGAGAGAGAGAGAGAGAGAGAGAGAGAGAGAGAGAGAGAGAGAGAGAGAGAGAGAGAGAGAGAGCCTAATGGGCGGCGGGGTGGGCGCGGCAGCCCGTCCCAGCCTGTCCTGTTCCGGCGGCCTACAACCCCGCCGATGACCCGACAGCACCGCCCCGAAGGAACGCAATCGTTCCGCGCCATCTCTTGCTCCGTCCGTCTGTCTCTCTCGCACCCGCGCGGCCCGCCGGCCCGCCCCACGAGCGCGACAGAGACAGACGCAGCGACGGAAACCCTGTTCGGCTTCGCGTACCGTCTTCCTGACCCGCCACGTTGTTCGTGTTGCAGGCCGACGCCACGCCCACGCTGGACGAGCAGTCCATGTTCAGCAGCGCCGAGGCGCACTCCGTGAGCTCCTGCTCGTCGCCCTGCGAGTTCCAGCAGGTGGCCGAGCTGCCGCAGGACACCGAGAACGACAACGAGAACGACAACGAGGTGAGACGGCGACCAGAAGAAGACGAAGGCGTCACAGGTGCACAGTGCAGTGGGCCAGTGGGTCAAAATCCCGAATGCGTTTTGAGCTCCAGAGTCGTTAAATGAGGCTCGAACCGAACGTGCGACCCCAC
>NW_023144625.1:10359033-10379875 GCF_012932325.1 Thrips palmi | reverse complement strand
GCTCGCGCCTCGTGCTGCACCCTCCACACTTTTTACGTTTTTCCACACGGATGTTTCTTTGGCATCAACAGGTGGCTGGCTCTGCCGGGGCGGAGGGGTTGGCAAGGCAAGGCGTCGGGCGCGACCCCAACCGGCAGCGGGGCCCCCTTCGACCCAAGGCCTCGGCCCCTGGGCTTTAAGGGTTTTTGGGAATGGTCGGTCGCAGGCCGATTCCGAACAGTGCCTCGACGCTCTCTCTCACTCGCACCTCCCGCGGCACGCTCCGTGAGCGCGAGAGAGACAGAGCGAGCTCGCGGAATGAGCCTGCCGCCGGCGGCGCTAACTCGACACCTTGACTGCCAGGCCGCCGGGCCACGCCCAGGGCCTTCATTAAGCTCTCGTCGGCTAGATCGACTGACAACGGCGGGCAGCATAATTGCCGTCGCGCGTCAAACAACAAACAAACAACAGCAAATCCCTTGTTGCTCTTGTTTTTGTTGTTTTTGTTGGGTTGATGAATGGGCGTCATCGATACTCACTCACTCACCGGAAGCAGAGTCGCGTTTTACCTGCCCGATCGCGCGCTATGAGAAGTGGTGCCCGATTTCAGGAACGAGAACGAGGTATTGTTCGAGTTCGGCGTACCGATACACATGTACACACCCACACACCCACACACACACACACACACACACACACCCCACACACACACACTCACACACACCCCCACCCCTCACACACACACCACACTCTCTCTCTCTCTCTTTTCTCCCACACACACACACAACACACACACACACACGACCAGGCACGACCGACGAGGGCGGCGGATGGCGCTTCGGTTCGCTTGCTCGATGATGCTCGCGCGCGGTCGCCGGCTTAATGTAATTACAGCTTGCTCAACAACACGGGATGCCGCTCAGCGTTTTCCGCCCTCCCCCCCCCCTTCCTTCCTACCGCCCTCGCCGTCGCCCACGCTGTACAGTCCCTGTTCCGAGATCTCCCCCCCCCCTCCCTCTCCCCTGCTCCTAAACCCTACCCCCTACCCTCCCTACACCCAAACATAGACACATTGTAACGAGCGCACACGAACAACACACGCACGCGCATACATTAGCCCTAATTTTTATTCGCGCCGTTGCAGCGACACGCTTGTACATGACATTGCACTAAGCAAACGGCTCCCCCCCCCTTTTTCCCGGACAAACACTCGCCGCGAACGCGACACGCCTTTTCCACGGCGCCACCGCACAGTGGGCCAGAAGCTGGTGGAGGCGGCCAAAACTCTAGACGCGGTTTGAGCTCCAGAGTCGCTAAATGGGACTCGAACCGAACGTGTGACCCCACCAAAGGACTCCTCGTTCGGAGAGCAATCCATTGGTGGGGTCACACGTTCGGTTCGAGTCCCATTTAGCGACTCTGGATCTCAAAACGCGTCTAGAGTTTTGGCCGCCCCCACCGGCTTCTGGCCCACTGTGCACCGCCCAGAGCGCTGGAAGCGGGGCGCGGCGTACTTTGTACTTTTCTTCGCCTCCTTGCCATTGTCGTGCCGCTGTGCCTCGCCCGCCTCCCCGCGAGCTGCCCTGTATTCCCGTCTCCTCCCAAAGCGGCATCGGGAAACGGTGACTGGCGAACGGGCGGGCCGAGGCGGGCGAACGCGTCCCGCGATTGGCAGCCGGCGGCAGCCAGGACAGGACGCCGCCGGGCGAGGCCCCTTCTTGTGCGAGGGGTTGTTTTGACAGTTGGATCCGAGTCGCTCTTTTCCCGCTCCTCCTCGCCGTCGCCCCGACTCGTCCTGCTCGTCCTGAGTCAGGGCGACGGCGAGGAGGAGATCGGTCCGTCGCTCTGTCTCTCTCGCACCCTTACGGAGAGCCCCGTGAGTGCGACGGAGCGACGAGACGACTCCTCCGGATCGCTCGACTTGACGGCTTCATGTTGATGTGTCCGCAGATTTCGTCGTCGCCGGCGCTCCCCTTCCTGAGCCCGGACGTCCTGAGCCCCCCTCCCACGTCGGAGGGCAGTGCCATGGGCAGTGCCATGGGCAGTGCCATGGGCAGTGCGGCGGCGGCCTCGGCAGACGGTGCGCCGGCCGCGCCGACCAGCGACGCCGCGGCCAGTCCAGCGCCCGCCAAGGCCGAGCCCGTGGCCGAGCCGGCCGCCGAGAGCCCCCGCCGGACCAGCCCCGCCAGGAGGAGAAGCACGGACAGCCCCGCCACCGCCAGCCCGACCGCCGCCAGCCCCAGCAGGACCAGCCCCGCCAAGGGCAGCCCCGCCAAAGCCAGCCCCGTCAAGGGTAGCCCCGCCAAAAGCAGCCCCGTTAAGGGTAGCCCCGCCAAAAGCAGCCCCGCCAAGGGCAGCCCCCCAAGCAGCCCCGCCATGCGCGGGGACAGCCCCACCCCCTCCCCCGCCCCCTCCCCCGCGGCCCTGGCTGGCCAGGCCGCGACCAAGGAGGTGTGCACCCTGCGGCAGCTCAGCCCGCTGAAGCGCGTGAGCGAGCCGATAGACATTGGCCCTGCGGGCCCTTCGGGTACTTCGGTCGGCAAGCTCGGCGGCGACGCGCGGCCGCGGCAGCGGAGAAGGAGCTCCACGCGGGACAGCCCGCTCAGGGACGACCCCGAGCTGGAGCCGGAGCGCGCCAGCCCCTGCCGGAGTCCCTGCGCCACTCCGAGAACCCCCTGCCGGAGCACCCCCTGCAGGAGTCCGTGCCCCGGCAGTCCCGCCGGCAGCGCGCACTCCGGGAGTCCCTGCGGCAGCCCTTGCAGTGGAGGCAGTCCCTGCGGCAGCCCTTGCAGTGGAGGCAGTCCCTGCAGCAGCCCCTGCACCGCCAGAAGCCCCTGCCGGAGTCCCGCCAGGGCCAGCCCATCGTCCAGACGCAGCACCCACTCCCGGAGCCCCTGCAGAAGTCCCTGCAGAAGCCCCTGCCGAAGT
The DNA here is from genome assembly GCF_012932325.1 of Thrips palmi. NCBI lineage: Eukaryota > Metazoa > Arthropoda > Insecta > Thysanoptera > Thripidae > Thrips > Thrips palmi. The sequence continues at coordinate 10,376,968 of NW_023144625.1, read as the reverse complement.
CCCTGTCGTAGTCCTCGACGAAGTCCTCGACGGAGTCCCGCCCGGACGAGCCAGCCCCGCAGTCCTTGTGGAAGTCCCTGCCGAAGTCCTCGACGAAGTCCTCGACGAAGTCCTCGACGGAGTCCTCGACGAAGCCCCGCCCGAACGAGCCAGCCCCGAAGTCCCTGCAGAAGTCCCAGCCACAGCCCCGTCGGCGGCAGCCCCGCCAAGAAGAGCCCCGTGACGGGCAGCCCCAGCAGGGGGCCTTCCAGGGGCCGGCGCAGCAAGGGCAGCCGACGCAGCAGGGCCACCGCCAGTTCGCGCGGCAGCCCCAGCGACGCCGTCAGCACGGACGACGAGCTGAGCGCCGACCTGCTGCAGGTCAGTCGCCACACTCTCAAAGACAGCAATTTATCTGGAGCAGGTCAGATCAAACCACGGGGCGTTTCGCCGACGCGCTAGGTAAGGCAGAGGCCGGGCACGGGCCCTCGCCAGTTAATTGGATGCTGGCCGTGCGCTCTCGAGCACCAACATGCGACCGGCATGCCACAGGTTCGATTCCGCCCGCCGCCTCCCATTATTTCACGCTTACATATCCGCATTAAAGCGGTAAGGTGACGCATATTTAGCGCTTTGACATGGCGATTTTCCCTATGGAGTGAAAAACCCCTAGGATCAAACTGTGGGCGAACGGAGCGTAAAAGGAGTGAGTGAACTGCGCGGCAAATCGACTTTGGGTCCTTCTGTCCTGAGCGGTTGTTCCGTGTACAGAAACATCTGGGAGAGTGCTGTATCCTGACCTCTTTTTCTTTCAGGACAGTCGCATGCCATCGGCGCTCGGGATGATGCATAGCCCGATTGATTCGATTTGCTTTTGTTTGTTTTGAATTTGCGTGCCTCCCTCTGACTCCCTCGCCCTCGCAGCTGATGGTGCCCGTGGCCTCGTCCGAGCGACTGCCCATGCGGACGCGGACGCCGTCCGTGGGCGACGACCTCGGCGACGACGACCTGGAGGACGAGGAGGTGGCGGCGGTGTGGGGCTCGGACGTGCTGCAGCTGCCCACCTCCCTGGAGATCGACATCCGGATCCGCAAGGGCTCCCTCCCCTTGGGTGCGTAAATCACGTGAATCGCGTCCCCGCCAAGCGCGTCAAACTGAAAAAAAAAATCAATTTCCTCGCGACCAACTTTCCTGATGGCTTTTCCTTTGCAGGGCTGAGCGTGGACTCCGTAGGGCGCGGCGTCAACGGCATGCTGGTCGTGGCCGTGGTGCCGGGCGGCGCGGCCTACCGCGACGGCCGCATGGTGCCCGGCGACCTAGTCGTGTCCGTCAACAACGAGTCCCTGCGCCACGTGACCAACGCCCAGGCCCGCGCCATCCTCAAGAGGGCCAACCTCGTCTCCACGCACCTCAAGTGGGTACCACCGCCGCCAGCGCCCCCTCCCCCTGATTCCGCACAGTGCGGCCGTCGCACAGTGGGCCAGAAGAACGGCGGAGGCGGCCAAAACTCGCGACGCGTTTCTAGCTCCGAAGTCGCTAAATACGACTCGAACCGAACGTGTGACCCCACCAATGGATTGCTCTCCGAACGAGGAATCCATTGGTGGGGTCACACGTTCGGTTCGAGTACCATTTCGCGACTCTGGAGCTCAAAACGCGTCTAGAGTTTCGGGCGCTTCCGACGGTCTTCTGGCCCACTGTGCGTCGGGTTGTCTCTCTCGCACCGGTACAAAGTGCCCCACGAGTGCGAGAGAGAGAGAGAGAGAGAGAGAGAGAGAGAGAGAGGGAGAGAGAGAGAGAGAGAGAGAGAGAGAGAGAGAGAGAGGGGGAGAGAGAGAGAGAGAGAGAGAGAGAGAGAGAGAGAGAGAGAGAGAGAGAGAGAGAGAGAGAGACGGAGAGAGAGAGAGAGAGACAGAGAGAGAGAGAGAGAGAGAGAGAGAGAGAGAGAGAGAGAGAGAGAGAGAGACCTCCACAGTGCAGTGCGCCGGGAGGGAGGTCACTCGGCCGTGAGTGGCGACGCCGCGATGGCGTGTGTGGCGTCGCGTGCTGCCTCGCGGTTCCGCCGTAATGCTCTCGATCATCTCGATTGATGAGTGTTTCGCATTACGGGACGCGGGGCGTCCCGCAGGCTGTCTCTCTCGCACTCGTGACGAGCCCCGATGGGTGCGAGAGAGACAGAGCGACGGGACGCCCCGTTCGGAATCAGCCGGGCTGGCAGCATGCACGGCCCCAGGCCCCAGGCACGGGCCCTGGCGGGGCAAGGATCTCCAGTGTCTCAGAGGCACGGGGCCCGGCGGCCGGGCGAGGCAGGGGCGACCGCAGAGGGGGTGGAGGTACCTCGGGAGACGTTGATTGGGGCGAGGCGAGGGACATCCCTGGGATATCGGATGGGCCAACGGCGGCCAACGGGGTGGACCCTCTCTGCCCCAGGGTACGCTCCACCAGGGTACGCCCCGCACGGCGAACAGTGTGCCCTGGTTTCCCTCGCCCACCCTGGAAAAAGCGGACATTTTACCAGGGTGGGCCTGGGCCACGCCAACACTGTGTTCGCCGTGCGCCGCAGGGCTCGACCCGCAAGGCGAAGCTGCTCGCCGCTTCAGAGCGGCTTTCCTGGCCGCGCCCCGCCACGCCCGCCCGCCCCGCCACGCCCGCCACGCCACGCCCGCCACGCCACGCCCCGCCACGCCCCGCCACGCCCCGCCACGCCCCGCCACGCCTACCCAGCTTCTAGAGCCGCCCCGGAGGCCCGGCGGCGGCGCACGACCACCACGCTGGTACACTGCGACGCCTGCCCTCCGCCGGCCAAGTCCTGCTGGTCCTATAGTGGCCCCTGGCTCGCCCCTGGCGCACTGGGGCCTCAGAGTCGCTCTCAGGTGGGAAGCCCCGTGCCGGGTAATCTTATTACGTAAACAGGATGACCGGGGCGCGGGGCGGGGAGCGGGTCCGCGGAGACGGGGCCCCCGCGGCCGCCCCGCCCGCGCAGCGCAGCGCAGCGCGCAGACCGTCCTGGCCGCCCGGCAACCTGCGCCGAGGCGACCTAGTCCGAGCCGTCCACGCCGTGCGCGCCGTTCGCGTTGCACACGGTTAATATCGAGAGTGCGGTAGGACCGGCTGGCGCGCCACGCCCCGCCACGCCCCGCGCCGCCACGCCACCGCCTTGCCGGCACCCTCGTCGCGGACGCGTCGGAGTGCCCCGCGGACGCGGCCACCGGGAACCGTGATTCACCGCCCTGTCGGCCAGGCCGTCGGCCAGGCCGTCCGTCACGGCTATATCCCCGAGCTATCCGGCCGTTCGCTCCCCCGCTCTCTCGCTTCCATTTTTTTGCCGCGTTAATCGGCGTGCTGGCGCGGCTGGCGGGGCTCCGGATTTATGTAGTGGCGGTGCGGTCGGGAAAGTGATAACCCGCTACGGCGGGAAGCCGGCGGCGCGCCCTCGACCGCAGTGTCGCGGGTTCGACGCCCGGCAAGTGCCGCGCCAAGGCGCCCGTTTTCATGCGCTCGGGCGCGCGCCTTTTTGTGTGTGTGAGTGCGCGTGTGTGTGTGTCACACTGTGTCACGCCGTGTGTGCTTGGTGTGCCGCAGCGTGGTGTACATCCCCGGGGAGGCGGCCGCCGCCTACCGACGCTCGCTGGCCGAGGTGCCCACCGTGACGCCGCCCCCGAAGCACAGCAAGCAGCCGTCACCTAGGTGAGCGCCAAGCCAGCCGACACCTGCACAAAAAATCAACCAAAAAACGTTAAAAATTTGACGAATATGTCTTTTAATTTTCTAAACTCCTTGTGCTCATAGAAGGCAATAAAAACGCTGTAAATCATATAACTATCCTCCAGGATAAATAATTACTCTATAACCGTGTATTTTTTGAACGTTAGCGATATTTTAGATTTGTTTTTTTCTTTTTCTGTTTTGACACTGTTGTAGGCACTTAAACTTGCATCATGCAGTGTTGTAAAGCGTGTACAGGCTTGACGCAACATGTATTGCGGGTTTTCCGCCTAGCACCTGTTTATTTCTGTGCAATGATACAAAGTTGCGCAGGCCTGATACTCGCTACAGGGTGAAACGCACTGTCTTGACAACATTTTCACCACAAGTAGTCATTCTTTCTCTCTGATATTACTTAGTTGGAAGCATAAAATAAATTCGTGTTCGGGAGTTGAAACTGTAAAACCGTTGGGGTTCCCTCTGCATGTTAGTCCACTTCCGGGATGACTTTATGCCAAGCGGCCGCGGAGACGTGTACATGTAACAACAACCTGCTTATGTCTGTGTCGCATTTTACTGTGTTGGCGTCTCAATTCAACCATTGACCAAACTTTTAGACATTTAAGTCAGTGCAAATTTCTTTTATGTTGAATTTAAGTTTGCTTTATTTCTGGCTGACGTGAACGTTTCTTTTTTGTTTTCTTAGCGTTTTTCTACTGCATGCAGATCTCGGTCTGGCCCTGCACTTGAACCACCTTTAGGTTTAGCCAAACAAGGTGACTATGTTTTGATGTAGATGAACATGCATGGCTGCCTGCGCCACGCCCCTTTCCCACGCTTCAGTCCCCTCCCGCCCTTTCACTTCCAGATTTTATTTAAAACCGCAAATAAAATTTAAAAAAAAAACAAGCTTTAAAAAGAAATGGAGACGTATCCGCCGGTCCGGCGATGAGCTGCTTACAGTGTGCGTGGCCAAGTCTCCGTGTTTGGCGAGCTTGCCACTGGGTGCGCTGTGGTGCCGCCTGTGGCCGGCGCGGCTGTGCGCTTTAGCCTCGCAGTGTTGCCAATCGGTTTTCTTTGACTCCCTTGTGGCATGACTAACTAGCGTTGGCAGACTGAAAGTGCCCTCTAGTGTGTGTGTAGGAACTTGGACGTGGCTTGACTGTTCGTTTGCTTATCATTGTTTGAAAACAAAACAAAAAAAAATGGGATCCGGGGTTAAAATGATGTACAGGTCCCACGAGTCTTTCCGGGGGTAATCCGCTGAAAGGGAAGTTGGACACCCGAGCCGGGAACAAGAAAACTAAGAGCACCCAAGCACCCCACTCCACTCCCAGCGAGCCCCAGAGCTGTGTCGATGATTCACGGGGTAGGTTCTAATGCTTGTTTCTCACGCTATCGCTCCTCCTTCTGTTTGGTGCTCGCCAGGATCTTTCCTGAGTACTACCGGTAAGTGACTCGCCGCTTCTCGCTCACAGCTAGACTATCTCCCCGACCCCGTCTGCTGGCTGCTTCCGGGCTTTGTCGCTGTCTCCCTCGCACCCAACGGGGGCGTCTCCCAGGAGCACTGTAAGAAAAAAGTACGGAAAAAGTACGGAACATGTCTGGTCAATAATTTGCCTGGAACGTCCGTACTTGCCAACTACGGAACGTTCCCTACTTTTTTTCCGTAACCATTTGCATGGGTTCATATGGAGCAAGTACGGAACGTTCCGTACTTTTCTCCGTACCTCCGTACTATATTTTTCTGTACCATTTCCGTACAAAAGTACGGAATTTTTTAACAGTGAGTGAGTGGGAAGCAGCGACGAAAGTTCGGAATCGGCCTGCTGTACAGTCGATGCTGCACCAAGCTGTTGTTGTTTCAAAGGGGCGGTGCATCGGGAGATAAGCTTCTCAGATCTAGTTTTATCCAGCTTTCATTCTCTCTACTATATCTACCTAAGTAGTCTCTTTGGTACGATAATTTAGCGTCTTAGTCTTTTCTGACTCATCTCTAATTAATTTCGTCACACGCCGCATTCTAAACTAGATTATTTAAACAAATTAAGGCAGCCAACTTTGACATTACGTTAATACCAGCCAGCCCATTTCCCTAAATTATTAATCCCCATAAGGCTAATGAAACAGAAACATGATTACGCAAACTTGACTTGGCTTCACGAAAGTGGACGGGGTTCGTCCCGCGGCCCCCTCTTCGTTGGCAGGGCGTTCCTCTGCTGGCATCGCACATTGTGCCAGAAGACCGGTTCGGGCAGCCAAAATTCTCCACGCGTTTTGGGCTCCAGGGTCGCTAAATGGGACTCGAACCAAATGTGCGACCACATCAATGGATTCCTCGATCGGAGTGCAATCCGTTGGTGGTCTCTCACGTTTGGGTCGAGTCCTGTTTGGCGAATCTGGGGCTCAAAACGCGTCAAGAATTTTGGCCGCCCCAACCGGTCTTCTGGCGCAATGTGCGTCGCGCCGAGGAGGGCCCGGGAGGTCATGGGTTCGAATCCCGGCCGCCGTTGCTTTTTCTCTGCCTCACGTGTCCGTATTTGCGCAGCTCGCCGTACATCCACGAGGGCGGGCCGGACGCGCGGACGCGCAGCGCCAGCGAGAGCTCGGGCGACCTCCTTGAAGAGCCGCCGGAACCGCCTGCACCCGACGAGGACCCGGAGCCGCCACCGCCGCCGGACGAACCGCCCGGGCCGTCGCCGCTCCCGCCGCCACCCGAAGAACTCCTCGCGGAGGCCGAGTCGCTGCCGGAGTCCGAACCAGAGTACCCGACCGCGCCGCTCAAGCCGACGTCCACGCCGCTGTACGCGCACGTGGTCGGCAAGGAGTTCCAGCTCTCCTCCGAGGAGAGCCTCAACGAGGAGCTCCTGCGCCTCCGGGACGACATCTGCCCGGCCGTCGGCCAGACCGAGCTCCCCTCGGTTGGCACGTCGCCGGCGGAGCGCTCGCCCGTGCTGAGCGCGCGCAGCCTGCGCAGCCTCCCCGTCCAGGAGTTCCCCGTCGTCGGCACCTCGCCGTCGCCCGACGCGCTCGACGCCCTCGACCACGATGACCGGCTGCGGCCAGCCGCCAGCGCCACCAGTCGGCGCGTGAGCCTCCAGGTGAGTCGCGGGTTCGAATCTCCGCGCTGAAGCCCTTTTGCATCGGCGCTAGCCAGGGGCGGATCCGGGAAGGGGTTCGGGAGGGGGAGCGATGTCGCAGAAATCGCCTACTTCCAGGGGCAAAGGGCGGCTTTACCTTTCAGGCGGCTTGGGTGACGCCAACTCGCTAACTGCTGACTTGTCCTTCTGCCTGTGCAGGTCGAGAAACCGGCGCGGTCCCACGAGCGGCGCTACAGCTCCGTGTCGCCCGTGCCGCACGTGCGCGTGTGGGAGCCCTCGGACCAGGCGCCGGAACAGGCCGCCGACATGACGGTGTCGCAGCCCCAGGGCCACGCCGGCCACCAGGACCACCAGGCCTCCGCCATCCTGCTGGCCAAGCGGTGGGGGCCGGAGAGGATCGTGGCGGTGCGGCGCGAGCACGACTCCAGCCTGGGCATCAGCATCGTGGGCGGCAAGGTGGGCGCCAAGGCCCCAAGCCTTGGTCGTTTTCGTCGCTCTGTCTCTCGCCCACCTACACGGGACGCCCCATGCGTGGGAGAGAGACAGGGCGGCGGAAAAGACTCTCTGAAATCTGTCTGCTGTTTCTCTCCTATTCATGAGGCGTCCCTTAAGAAAGCGAGAGACAGCGTTTGCGGCCTTTCGTCGCTCTGTCTCTCTCGCACACTGCTAACCCCGCACGACTCGTTCCGTCCAGGTCGACCTCTACAACGCCGGCCCCGACAGCAGCTCCTCAATCACCGGCATCTTCATCAAGAACGTCCTGGCGCAGAGCCCGGCCGGCAGGACGCAGGAGCTTAAGGTGAGCAGAAAACCATTTCGACCAGAGCCTCCCATCAAAAGAGACCCATCTTTAACCTAATGAAAAGGATAGGCCTCTTTAGCCGGGAGGCGTCGCTTTGTCTCTCTTACTCTCGCGCGCGATCTTGGCGACCTTGATCGACGCGCGTTTTCTGCTGAAACCGCATTCGGGTTCCCGAACGGCCGGCGGCGGGGGGTATCGCCACAACCACCCTGCAGTTGGAGTCCGCGGGGCGGCGCGGCGCTACCCCCTGCCGCGCACGGGGTATCCACGCGACGCGACGCCACCCTCCACAATGTCTTCGGCTTTGCAGACGGGCGACCGCATCCTGGAGGTGGACGGCATGGACCTCCGGTCCGCCAGCCACGACCGCGCCGTGGAGGTGATCCGCGCCGCCGGCAACCCCGTCCACTTCCTGGTGCAGTCCCTCATACAGTGGGTGAGTACCGCAGGCCAGACAGACACTCCACCACAAAAACGGGAAAAGGCGCGCTAGCTGGGGGTAGACAACGCGGAAGAGGAACTCGGGGAGGGGATGAGGGAGACAGACAAAGCAGTCATTGTCTCGTTAGTTTTGTCTTGACAAACTGAAAAAAAAATCAAGCGAAAGTTTCCCACAAGGGAAATGGAATTAAAAAGATGTGACGTCCTTGTATCTTTCCTTCCCCCACAATCTTCTGTCTCTTCTACATGGAAATGCAATGTGTGTTGAAAATTAACCACTCCACCGGCCTCGCGGATTCGATAACTGGGAACTTAGCCCAGCGTCCTGGTCCGCCTGGAGGCCGAGGCCAGGCACAAGGTGGTGGCCGAGGCCAAGCCCAAGGCCAAGCCCAAGGTCAAGCCCAAGGTCAAGCCCAAGGTCAAGCCCAAGGTCAAGGCCGTGGCCTTGCTAGCGACGGGTAATTACTCCCAGTGTATGCCCCACGGGGTGGCTGAGCCTGCACCCCAAGCATGGTGTTCGAAAGCTTGTCCGTCTTAGACACCCCACTCCATTGAACGTCACACTTGGTTGAGTCTTTTGAATTTTGCCGAGGCGCCTCCCGTCGTCGTTCGCGCCTCTTTTTCTGTAGCCCACCACCACGTACTTGCGGGTCATCCTATTTTGGTTGGAAAGTGAGCATTTTGTCTAGGTCACTGTGACAATGAATCCGGCATGACTGTTGCGTTGTAACGTCCAAGTCACGTACATACCCCCCACGTTGTCATGACGATGTATACTGTTTTGTGAAACCAAGCATGGCTTTCCCTCTTGAGATCTTTGAAGATGACTCTTGTTTCTCTGTACCGGGGTCCGTGTCGCCCCTCCTTGGATTGTGTCGGTATAAAGACAGAGTGCACGGCGTTGAGACTGTAATGTAAATATGAACGACACTTCGTACTACTTCACCTCTTCTTGCAGTCACTTTAGACTTTCTGCTGCAGCCAGTTAGAGTCTGGCGACGCTTGGTGTGGTTTGGTTTAGAACATTGTCCAATTGTGTTGAAACGAAAGCCTTGCGTTGGGTTGCCATTTTCATTTTGCTTCCATGATTTTGTTGTGTTTTTGTTTCTGAGAAGGGCGGCGTTCAGAATTCGCCCACTTTTAGCACTTTGTATCTTAGTCGTAGAATGTACACATCAATTATAACTGTAATACGCGCAGCTGCTGTAAACTTGGACGACAGTAATATATCTTTTTTTTTAAGCGCATTTCTGAACGTCCCCTTCGTTGCGGACTCAACGGAGAGGGCTGCGTACGCACTTGTATATAAAACCCTCTCGCCGTAGCCGAGGTCATTAAATAGTGGGACCGACGGCCTGAGCCGGCGGGTTCTAATCCTACTTGACACTTTTTTTCTCCTTTTTTTTGGGTCGTAATTCTTTTAATTTGTGCCGGCAGCCCTCTCTAGCGTGCGCGGCTGCGCCGTGGCTGCGCGTGTGGCGTGTGGTTGGAGTGGTCTAGCGCTTGTGTTGCCGTTGCAGAGCGGGGCCGCTCCGCTCCCGAGTCATGCGCCCCACGCCTCCTGCACAGGACCTGCCCGCGGAAGCCTGGCCAGCGTGGGATCATCCCAGGGCTCCCTGCGACGCGCCGCCCCACAGCCCCCCGCCAGCGGCGCCGCCAGCCCAGGGGGCCCAGGGGGGCCAGGGCCCGGCACAGGGGCCGCCGGGGCCGCCGGGGCCCCCAAGGGGTTCCCAGGCCCAGGGCCCGGCCCCGGCGGCCCAGCAGTAACCAGGACCAACTCCAAGAGCGCCGCCTCGCCGCGCTCGCCCTCAGAGGTACACTTTGACCCCTCCAAGACCCCCAAGTTGTCCCTGTTACGGTCAGGCGCCCGCCAGCCCCACAGGGGCGACGCGCCCGGCCTGCTTTTATTGACCGTCCGTACTGCTTTTTCCTTTTTTCGACGCCAGAGTGCCGCCAGATGACAATCTCCGCGCCGCGACGAGTGGAGGACGGACAGACAGTCGGACGGAAAAACATACAACCTGACAGACAACCAGACAGACAAACAGACAGACAGGCTGACAGACAGTGCCTACCCCAGCCTAGCTGGTCCGGCACAACATAAGCACTGTCATGTAATTGCCCAACTTGGACGTGGGCCCTAGCAGGCCCTAGTGGGGCCCTGGTGCAAGGGCCAAAGCGAGTGTGAAGACAAAGGCTTCCTTCCCCTTCGGGTCCCCGTCCCCCCTCCCCTCCCCCTCCACGCCCCGCGGCCCTTTTGTACCGCGGGCGGCCCGCCGCGCACTCGCGCCAAGTCTTGCAGGTGCGCCAACTAAAGCAGAAGTTCACTATCGCGCTGCGTCCGCCTGTGCCGGCTGCTGCCGAACGCCTCGCTCCGTCTCACTCGCACTCTACGGAAAGGCCTCGCGAGAGCGACAGAGACGGGGCGACGAGCGCGTTGTTCGGCCGGCTGCTGGCGCTGCACAGTGGGCCGGAAGACCGGTGGAGGCGGACAAAATCCCAGACGCGTTTTGAGCTCTAGCGTCGCTGAATGGGACTCGAACCGAACGTGTGATCCCACCGATGGATTGCTTTCCGAACGAGGAATCCATTGGTGGGGTCACACGTTCGGTTCGAGCCCCATTTAGCGACTCTGGAGCTCAAAACGCGTCCAGGGTTTTGGCCGCCTGCACCGCGGTCTTCTGGCCCACTGTGCGCTGCTGGCGCTGCTGGTGCAGGCGGCGCGCGCGCTGGAGGAGCGCTAAAAGAGCGCTGAAAGAGCGCTGCCCCTGAAAGCCGCGCTGACAGCGGCCAAAGTGGCTGAAGGCGCTGAAGGCGCTGAAGGCCGCGGAGAGCGTGGAAAGCGTGGAACGCCGGAACGCCTGGAATACTTAATGCCCCCCATTGTTACCTCGCCAGCACACCGTAGCACAGCGCAGGCCGGGCCCGGCCAGGCCCGCCCCGCCGCCACGGCCGTTGCATAAAACGGCCCCGGCTTGTAATTTGAATTTTGTCGCCGACCTTTAAATCTCAAATCTCGCTTAAGCCCGCGCGGCGACGCGACGCTGCAAAAGTCACGTCGGGCTCCTTGTTTGCACCTCGCTCCGCCTCGCCACTGGGATTTAAGGGGCGCCGCGTTTCCATTTGGCGACGACAACAACCGGCAGGCTGATTCCGAGGGTCGTTTTCGTCGCTCTGTCTCTCTCGCTCGTTTACGGGACACCCCACGAGTGCGAGAGAGACAGAGCGACCAAAACGACTCTCGGAAGCAGCCTGCAGTCCGCCGCCGCCGTCGGAGACTTTGTTGCAGTTGGCTCCGAGTTGAACGTGAAAAATGTGCGCCCTTTCGCGCCCTCAATCCGAAAGTGTGTCCGCTTCGCCGGTTTCCCAGGCAGTGTCGCCGGCGCGGCGCTCCTTTGCACTAAAATAGCGACGCTTTTACCAGCGCTGCGTCCGTGTTCGTCTCGCGGCCGCCACCTGACAGTGGTGGAGCCATGGCGCGGGGCGGCGGAGTGAAATATTTTCCCGGAGACGCTGTCTGTGTGTGTGCGTCTCTCTCGCACTCACAGAGGGCCTCGCCATGAAAGAGGAAATGTGTCCTTTAGTCCGTACACGTCTGGAGCTTACTTTCCGCCCTGTTTTCTCTGAGGCCAAGGACGCCGCCTTGCACCGCGAGCTCCTTACAGTGGCCAAAAAAAGGAGTTGAAAACGAGAGAGAAAACGCAGAGGAAAAAACCATAAAAACCTCGCTTCTACTTGATTCCGGCTGCACACAAAGCAAGCGAAGCAAGCCGCCAGCTGAATCGGAGCGATTCGCCTCGCAACAAAAGCTTGCTTAGTCGAGCCGCCGGCTTTTGTCTTGGTCTGACGGCCTTGCGCTCCGTGCCATTCGTTTTTTTGTTTTCTGTCCCCCTTTTTTTTAGTTTTTTTTTTCACTGTCTTTTTGTGTTACCGCTTCGTAGGCGCCTGCGAGCGACGTGCGTGCCGCTACCAAGGCGCCGGGGACGGCGACGACGGGGACGGGTCTGACGCCGGCCGCCGCCGCCAAGCCAGCCGCCAAGCCGGCCGCCGCCTCCTCCAGCGAGGAGGACTCCGACGACGACGAGGACACCCGGGACATGGAGGGACGCATCTACACCAAGAAGGGCAAGGAGGTGAGCGGCGCTGTCTTCGATGCCTGCTGCCCGTACGGGACTCCGCATGAGTGCGAGAGAGGCCGAGCGACGAATCCGACTCTCGGAATGAGTCTGCCGGGCTAGAGGCCCTGGCTGGGCACGTGACTGGGAGCAAGGCCGTGACGGAGGTGCTGGTGCTGCCCGCAGATATCCAGAGCGAGTGCCGGAGCAGTGAAGCGGAGCAAGGACGAGATCGCCAACGACCCCGAGGAGGAGGACGAGTTCGGCTACACGATGAGTGAGTACAGTGCTGTGGGAGCCAAGACGTGCCTGGGCGGGGCGGGGGGCGGGCGGCGGGGCGGGGCGGGGCGGGGCGGGGCGTGCCGTGTTCGGGTGATTGCCGCCGTCCGCCGTTCGGTCGCAGTTCCCTTCATGCATTATTCTGCCTAAGCAGGCCGAGGCAGGCCGAGGCAGGCCGAGGCAGGCCGAGGCAGGCCGAAGGCGGGGTGCCTGCCTGTGCGTAGCGCGTAGCGTGAGCTCGCGAGCACCGCCCCTAACGCCGCCCCTACATCCAGAACCGCCCCGCCCTGCCCCGCCCTGCCCCGCCCTGCCCCGCCCCCCGCGCCGCGCAAGCACGAGGCCGTAAAGTTCGACCCGGATGTCAACACCGTTTTATCGCCTCGTCATTTCCGCTGCGACTACCGATACAGGCGGGGCTGCGGGGCGGGACGGGACGGGGCGTACTCTGGCGGCGAGGGTTGGCCGTTCCGTTGGTGCAGCCTGATTCCGCGCAGTGTTTCGTCGCTGTCTCTCTCGCACCCATACGGGACACCCTACGAGTGTGAGAGAGACAGAGCGAATCGGGCGATTGGCCGTGGGTTGGAAACTGCCGATGCGCCGTCGCTCTGAGTGACGGCCGGGCCGGGCCGGGCCGGGCCGGGCCGGGCTGCGGGCCTGGACTGGGTAAAAGAAGGCTTCCGAGGGATTTGAACCCGAACACCTGTCAAGGAGGCTTTATTCCGGAGCCCCCAGGTCCCGCACGGGCAGTGCTGTTGTGGTGGAGAGCGCCCGACGAGGCTCGGCCGGCAGCCAGCCCGGCGGAGCCGCCCCGCGGGTTGCCTAGCCTCGCGTCGTCGGGCGCTCTGCCGCTGCGAGGCGACATGGCGGTGAGGCCGCGCCGGCAGTTCGCTCCGTCCTCGCACCTCCCGCCAGTCCTCCACGACGACGCCCTTGAGGAGGAGGTACGGGAGCGGAGAGACGGCGGGAGAAAAGTTGCGACGGTTTGCAGAGCTCTGGGGCCCACTCGGCGCGGAAGCAACCCAGCCAGCGCCGCGGGTCTGGCCGGCCCGGGCTCCACTTCCACTATGATTTATAGGCTTTTCTGCTGACAGATCCACTGCCGCGGCACTGCCGCCCGCCGGCCCGGTCGCCTGTCTTGCTTCTCCCCGCCCCTCCCACCCCGTTTCCACCTTTCCCGTCAACCCAAACCCCCCACAACCCCCTGGGCCAGGGGCCCTGGGCCTCGCTGCTGCGTAAGTCCGCGGGGCCGCTGATCCCCCTAAACACACCCCCTGCCCGCGTGGCAGTGCCGTGGCAGTGCCGTGGCACACTGAGTCGCTAAGGTCCTGCCTGCCTTGGCCACACTGTGCGTGCGTGCGTGTGTGTGTGTGTGTGCGCGTGTATGTGTGTGTGGCGTGACAAACGCGCCGCTGCCATACAACAACTTGGCTCCGCTCGCTCCGCTCCGCTCGTCGAGCGCGCCCCGCCCCGCCCCGCCCCGCCCCGCCCCGCGCCACTCTCCGCCACTCCATCGCGGGGCAAACCGCGGGGGCAACCACGGGGACGGGGCCGCTGGCTGTAATGGGCCCAGTGTATAATTGCGACTAAATAAAACGACACAGTCCGGAATAAAATATTTAAAAACAAAAATTTCCAGCTAGCCGCGCGTTGCCCGGCTGAGCGCGGCGGGATTTGAACCCCCGGCACGCCCAGGGCACGCCTCGCTGAATGATACGGCATGCGCACGGGAGTAACTTAGCGTAATGGGGCGACACGCACACAGGCACAGACAGTGGGACATGCTCACACAGACAGAGAGACGCACACACACACAGACACTCACACAGGGAGGGAAGCGATGTGGGTCAGGCCACGTGTGGACTGGCCGGTGGTGGTCAGTTTGGCTTGCCGCCCTATTTGGCCCACGCTCTCACGCGAACGACCACGAGGCACGGACACGGCGCGGCACGCGTGTCTCCCATGGCCAGTGCTGGCACGCGGATTGGTCGATCGGGATTTTGGTTGGTTCGGAGGCGCGGACGCGGCCGACGCGCCCACTGCCAGAAATACAACGCCGCGCGATCGGCGATCGGAGACATTTGTTTTCCTGCTGAATATTTCGAAATTTCCAAGATTTTTGTTAACAGTGCCGCGACTTGCCGTTCCATTCATCATTCATCCTCAATCGTACACTGTTTCTTTCAAAATTTATCCGGAGAGCGCGCTCCGGGCTTGCCGGGCCTGCCTGGTCTGCCCATGCGCTGCGGAAGTTATTCTCCGGGGAGCCTCCCTCCCCATCCACCGGCAAAGTGCAGAATAACTGCTTGGCCTGATTAATTATTCACGGGAACAGGAGAAAGGAGCGAAGAAAAGATTCGGACGTCTCGGCGGATGTACTGGCCCTGGTGCTGGGCTGCCGGCATGGCGTCGCCACGCCATTAACTCGTTCTACGGGTCAATCAGTCCCTGTGGAGGACGGAGCAGTCTTGGAGCGTCCTGGAGGGTTCTGGAGAAGTTCCTGGAGCGTCCTTTTCGGGGTCCTGGAGATGTTCTTCGAGAGCAGCGTCCTCAAGGTTCTGGAAAAGTTCCTGCAAAAATCCTGGTTGGTCCGGGGGAAGTTCATGGATAGTCCTGGAGGGTTCTGTAGAAGTTCCTGCAGAAGCCTGGAGGGTCCTCAGGGTCCTAGAGAAGTTCTTACAGAGCCCTGGAGGGTCCTTGGGGTCCTGGAGAGTCCGAGGGAGGTTCATGGATAATCCTGGAGAGCCATCTAGATCCTGGAGAAGGTCCCAGTTACTCCTTAAGGGTCCTCAGGGTCCTGGAGGGTCCTCAGGGTCCTGGAGGGTCCTCAGGGTCCTGGAGGGTCCTCAGGGTCCTGGAGGGTCCTCAGGGTCCTGGAGGGTCCTCAGGGTCCTGGAGGGTCCTCAGGGTCCTGGAGGGTTCTCAGGGTCCTGGAGGGTCCTCAGGGTCCTGGAGGGTCCTCAGGGTCCTGGAGGGTCCTCAGGGTCCTGGAGGGTCCTGGAAGGGCATCGTTATTCAACATTCAATCAACCCGCGCCGTGTTTCGACACCATTTTTATTGCCTCTGCGCCCCTTCAACCTGTCTGCGCGTGTCTGCGTGTGTCTGTGAGCGTCTGTGTGTGTGTGCGCGCGGCGCGTGCTTAGTGTAATGGTTCGGTGTGCTTGCTCCCTGACACGGCTGCTCGTTATTGGCCGCACCATTCATCACCGCTTTGCCGGCCCCCTCCCCCTTCTCCCTGGATAAGATTAATTGCGCGGGCCAGGGCTGCGCTGGGCTGCGCTGGGCTGCGCCACTGCCGCCACTGCGGTCCTGCGCTGCGCCGCTGGGTCGCTGGGCTTCGGTTTCAGGGTTTTAAGACCCAAGAGCCGCCGCTAGGGAGAGGGGTAGCGCTCAGTCCGCCTTGGCTGCCTGCCTGGCCGGAGCACAGTGGGCCAGAAGACCGGCGGAGGCGGCCAAAACTCTAGACGTGTTTTGAGCTCCAGAGTCGCTAAACAGGACTCGAACCGAACGTGTGACCCCACCAATGGATTGCTCTCCGAGCGAGGAATCCATTGGTGGAGTCACACGTTCGGTTCGAGTCCTGTTTAGCGACTCTGGAGCTCAAAACGTGTCCGGGGTTTTGGCCGCCTCCACCGGTCTTCTGGCCCACTGTGCGGAGGGCTGGCTGGACCGCGTTTAGCAAAATGCCGAGTTTTACGTCAGCTTTACGTCGTCGTCGGGGAGGGGTCGGTTTTTACCCTTTCTGTTCTCACCGCCGGCGGACGCCGAGTCGCCTCGCCCGCCGTTTTCTTTTCGCCTTTTTTTATTTTATAAAGTGATTTGAACAAGCGAAGCGGAGGGCGCTAGCGCCAAGCTCGCGCCAGGCACACTATCGGCAAAGTCTCCCCTGCAGCGCCGTGCCGCCGTGCCGCGCGGCTCGCCCTGCATATCAGTTTGCTAGTCTGGCGAGACGACGCCCCGTAAAAAGCATCTCGCAGATTGCTGGGGAGATAGCGGTGCCAGCGGTACCGACGTACCTGCGGGGCCGAGGAGAGAGAGAGAGGGGGGGGGGGACCCTGTCGAAAACAAGCCAAGTACGCATCCCTTTGAAGTGCTTAGGCCTACTCTGTAGCAAGCAAGCGTTAAGAAGTGTTGAGTTTTCGGTGAACGGAAACTTATCCTGCGCTGGTGACTGTCAAGCGACGATGACAGGTCTCTTCTAAAGTCGAAAATGCAAGACAAGGCCGGAAACCTCTTGCGTGAATTTGGTTTTCGTGGTTTGAGTGGTGGAGCAACTGGTGGAAGTTACGTCTTGATAAACTAAACTGGCCCTGTAGTCGCTGCTTAACGGTTGCACGCTTGTCGTACAAAGTTGAACCAGCTCCTGCAAGAGGGCCTCGTCCCGCGCTAAGCTGGAGGTAAGTCTTAAAGACGGTCATGTACCGCACCGTGACGCACCGCGCTAAGCCCCGCCGCCCAGGGCGCCACCTAGCGGCACTGCGGCATGCCGGCGAGGGGGGGGGGCGTGGCAGGGGGCGGGGCGCGGCGGGGAAGGCCCGAGCGCGGCCGAGGCGCTCCGAACGGGTCCGAGCGGCACTGGCGCTGCCCGCGCTGCCGAGGGCTTGCCTCGCCGCTCCGCCTGGCTTTGCCGCGAAACCGCTTCGGTCTTCGGTTCGGTTCGGCCTTTCGCGCCAGTCGAGGCCGCGCCGCCGCACCGCGCCCGCCGCACCGCGCCGTGACGAGCCGAGCACGCCCGGGCCGAGCCGAGCCGAGGCACGCGGAGCGAGCCGGTGCGTTTGGCGCGCGCCGCGCGTCTGCGTTGTTGTCGGTGCGCGACTGTGCGTGTTTGCGTGTGTGTGAGTAGTGTGACATGGGGTGGCGTGTAGCCATGTGGATGCCATGAGGTGCCGTGCCATGATAGCGTTACCCCACCATGGAGACCATAGCGGAGGATGCCAACGAGCTGGAGCTGGAGCTAGGTACATGTCTACGTAAGGATTTTCCATTTCCATTTTTCCTTTTCGACTTTCTGATCCGCTCTCGGCGGGCCTGAAAAAAGCCGGCCGCCTCGCTCGCGCCGAGCGGCCGTCGCGTCACAAGGACGTCCCCGGCGTCGCCAGCGCGTCACCAGCGCGTCGCCGGGGGGCGTCCCGGTGACGTCACCGCGCGTCACTGCAGGTGTGTTTGTGTGTGTGTGGTGTGTGTGTGTGTGTGTGTGTGTGCGTCTGTGTGTGCGCGCATGTGCACGTCGCCGACGTCACGCGTCGCGTCACCAGCAGCAGGCTTGGCGGGCCGAGCTTGGCGGGCCGCGGTCGCCGGGCAGGGCCTGGTGCGGCGTCCAGCTGTGAGAAGAAGGAGAATGGGAAGGGGGCGTCGACCAAAACGGACAATCGACGCGCGGATGGCGCGGATTCGTGGATTCGGATCGGGCTCGCCGTTCGTGACGTTCGTTTCGCTTCTGCCTCCGCGGACACGCTCGGCGCGCACACACCGCTGCACACGTGGTGCCCCGCGTGCGCAGACTCTGAGTCGCTCC